>NW_027521992.1:0-39234 GCF_052094955.1 Ictidomys tridecemlineatus
CTTCACCATGGGGTCTTTCCACGGTGTTCTTCAGCTCTGGTCTCAATGTGTAGGAAACGACTGAGAGTGGGGGTGAAGCCGGTTTTCATGTTACTGTAGTCAGATTGGCTCCAAAGAAACAGTGCCTCCAGAGCCTGGAGACATGTTTCTTGAACAGTTAATTTAAAAAGGTTGAGCTGAGGCAACTTGGAAACTCTGCTTTAGAGAGTTCCCTTTATTGGCAAGGTACTACGCTGGCACTTTGTGTATGTCATTATTATAATTTTTAATCTTCTACAGCAAGGCTGCAAGTTGCTTACTTTGATTCTCATTTATAGTGAGAAAACCAGGCTCCAGGCTGCTAAGTGTTTTGATATCTCAGGGTCCCACAAGTCTGTAGTAAGTGACAAAGCCAAGATTTGGACATTTATGTGACTCTCAGCCCACACTTTTCCTCTTCACCTACTGCCCTTCTCTAAAAACATGGATGCATAAGAATTTAGTACTGTTTGTCTTAATTAGCAGTGGGTTTGTGTTCTCTAGCCAGAGGAATGATGTGAGGTTCAGGCTGTGTGCCCACCTAAGCTGGCCCCAGACTCCCTTGAGCCCCTTCAGTGGGGCAGACTGTCGGTCACCTTGAAATTGCTGCACATTGAAAAGAACCTAACAAGATGCTTTTCTGCAAAGCCTATTCTTGTAGACTTCACGTCTTCCAGCTCTTCACTTCCTAATGAAAACAACCCTGAGTGGCCAAGGTTGCCCCATTGTGCTCTGCCAGCCAGTGGCTTAGCCAATTACAGGAACAGTGTTTCCCATTCTGAGTCTAGCACTGCCTTTCCAGCCCTTGGGAGATGCCCCAGTTCTCAGTACCCAGCAATCCCACCCTCAGTGAGGGAATCTGATCCCATCTATAGATTCTCACTGTCCTGCCTTTGTTCTCAGAAATGTAGTATCTATCTCTCCACGGCCAGGATCAGAGGGCTCTGAGACACCTTTTCTCAAACTGCATCATTTTCATTGGGCCTTCAGATCTCTTGCTGGAGGAAGCTGACCAGGGTCCTGGGATGGCTCTTGGGTCTCTAAATTTTCTATATTGGACCATATTCTGAACACAGCAGGTTTAACTCCAGCTCAGAACCTCATAGTTCAGTGCCTGGCACAGAGTAGTGATAGAGTGTACGTTAGCTTCATATGATGTGTGCTTATCCTTATCCTTAGGATCTCCACACCTGGCTTTTTTTTTTTTTTTAATGGTACTGGAGATTGGACCCAGGGCCTTATTCATGTTAGGCAACCACTCTACTTCTGAGCTTCAGCCCCAGTCCTGTGGTTATCCTTAGAATGCATGCCATAGGCAGGTCAGGGTCTTAGGCACTGTGAGAGCCACAGCAGTGTCCACATCTATGAGCTGGACAGACAAATGAACAGGCAGACCCTCCTGTAGAATCTTACAGAGCTTGCTGTGTGGGCCCTTGGGTGCTGGCTTTGTGTGGCGCCATCTAGTGGTGTTTTTCAATTTTCTGCTTTGAGAGTGTCCCCTTAACTAAGTAGGAAATGTTTTGTACTTGAGGGCCTAACTAATGACAGGTGAAGAGATACTGACCAGCACTTCCCAGACTCAGGTTTGCCCCTGCTCCATGCCTCGCCCTCACGCGCATGGCAAGTCACAGTGCAGGGTGAGTGCTGGGCCCTGACCTGAGCCTTTTCTACAGGCCTGCCAGCTAAAGACAGAAACCATCACCTACGAAGAGAAGGAACAGCAGCTGGTCAACGACTGTGTGAAGGAGCTGAGTATGTCCCCTGCCCACTCACTCCCAACCCCCATCCCAGCTTCTAGTTTCTTCTATCTCCCATTGCCATGACCCAGTGGCTTTGTATCGTCCTTGATGAAGAGCAGGCTCCCTGCCAGCCTGAAATCAGTGAAAGGAGACCTGACCTTGTATGGCACCCCCTCCCCATTTGTGAATCAGGTTCCAGGCCATTAACCATATATTATCTCAGTTTCTTCTGAGAGGGATATTTAATTTTGACTTTCTGCTGGAATATTAGAATTATTAAATGCCAAAGTTAGGCTCAGATACAGAAATCTGGCTTGAGAATGTGAAGAAAACTGCTTTTTAGTGATTTGATTTATGAAAATTGAGGCCCGAGTTCTCAGTTTTGCAAATAAGTACTCCCCTACCATTTTCTCCATTGTAAGTTTGCAAGGTAAGATAAAAGGGCAAATAGAATCTTTTGCATTTCATCAAAATACTAAGCAAATGAACCACACCCCATGTTTAAGTCTTATAAAATGGGTTATGTCTGAATAGGAATGAAAACCAAAGGGAATTGTAGTGTGCATCAGCAACTGAGATTTCTAGAATAAGGTACATGTAGCAGGGCTTCCTGTTGGTGACATGGATCCATTCATGTGTGGAATGTTGAGATTTGGCCAGATGCACCATGTTTGGGGTGTCTCCTCCTGGCTCACTCCCAGTGCCTGCCTGATTGGCTCTGAGGAGACAGACTTAATCAGTGGGGTTAGGCCCTTCTACCGAGCCCAGGATGACAGCCCATGGGAAGATCATGTCCCTTCTCATGACTGACTGAGTCCTGAGAAGCCACTTTGCTTCACCATGGAAGAACACAGTCACTATGCATCCCTTCATCATGTACCCTCTGCACTCCTCCCCATAAAGGTGGGTTTTCATGTGTGAACCACCAGGAAACCACTCTCTCTGGTCTGTGTGTGTAGTTTTCTCTCTTACTCTTTGTCATTTCTTTGTCAAAGGGGATGCCAATGTGCAGATTGCCAGCATCTCAGAGTAGTTGGCCAAGAAGACTGAAGATGCTGCCCGCCAGCAAGAGGAGATCACGCACCTGCTGTCACAGATCGTCGACTTGCAGAAAAAGGCCAAAGCTGTAAGGCTTCTGTCACTCTGGCTAACACCACAGTGGTTGTGCCAAGATGGGAAGGGGCCATTACTCTAGAAGAGTGTGTGTTGCCCCTTTGGAGAAAAAGCTTAGTGGATTCAGTAATAAAATGTCTTGTGGCCCTGAGTTGGCAAAGGGTCTTTTCATAACCTCTTACCTCCTGAGAATAATCTACAGATTAATAGAATTCATCAAAAAAGGTGCTGCAGGAATTCATTAGAAGCTAATACACTGGCCACAGTAATTATGCTTGACAATAGCCTGTGGTTGTTTAGTCTCTTAGTGCAATCCCAGCACCCAAATTTACATCAGCAGGAATTGGGTTACTAGAGAGGAGCAGCCTTCCATGAGTACATCCTCCTCTGAGTGTGACATTCCTAGAAGTGGCCATGCTAATTAATTAGAGAAGTAACATTCCTCCAGAGGCCAGAGGCCAGAGGCCAGGGTAATGAGAGTTACTGTACTTACAAAATAAGAAATTTTTCTCTTCCTGCCCAATTCTACTTTCTTCTACTTCTGCCACTTTATGTTTTCCTTCCTCCTCTTTTCTTAATTATTATGTCTCAACACTTCTATATGATGTGCTCAGGGCATGTATTTGAAAGTGTCTAAGTTACCAGTTCCCCAGAATCCAAATTGAGACCTGATGAAGCACAGTGCTCTTCATCCAGAGGTCTCCACTTTGAGGTAGATTCAGTACTTTGATGAGCTTTGGGGGTAAGGATTGGGGTTCACTCTGTGGTCATGAAGAGTTATATAGATGATGTTGGGTAGTCAAAGGGTGGACTATTGTAGATATTACTTGTTGTGTGTCCATTCCTCATTTATTGTAATTAAATGGATTTCAATTCTTATTTTTTAATGAGCTCAACTAAGATAATTTACAATGCAGTTATGACTGTCCTTGTGGTAGTTCTGGCCAATGAGAAATCCCATGGGAGGAAATTATTTCGAAAATAAAATAAAAAGTTGCTGTTGATGTGAAGTTCTGAACTTTAATTTAATCACCTGCCTAGTATTTGTTTGGACTCAGTGCACCAAGTATGTTGTGCAGTAGAAGTAGCCCCTTGAGGATTAAGTGAAATGGCAAAAAACAGTTTTATTTCCCATATGAAACCTTTGCTGTGAGAGGCTAAATAATTTTGGAAAAATGTAAAGAAAGAAGCAGAGAGAGAAAAAGAAGAAAGATGGAAGGAAGGAGAGAGACTAGCTTCTAGAAAGCAGCCTTTACATTGGAGGTAGGGAGTGGAAATTGGACTGTAAGGCCTTCAAAATTATATAAGACAAAATTTTACTCCAGTTTGAGATAACACATTTCATTGTAGAAAGGGGATGGGGTCCTAATGGATCAGGTAATGAGGGGAAGAGTTGGGCTTATCTGGTGTCTACTTACGTGTCTTTGCTGTGTTTTAGTGTGCAGTGGAAAATGAGGAACTCGTCCAACACCTGGGAGCTGCCAAGGATGCCCAGCAGCAGCTCACGGCCGAGGTGGGTGTGTCTCCCTTACCTCTTGAGGGCTTTTGGTTCCAGTGAAGGTAGAGCATATTCCCTTGACAGGCTTTGTTCATGTCCATGGTAACAACTGTTTTTATTGTTGGTGTTGTTGTTTGTACTAGGGGTCGAACCCAGAAGTGCTTAACCACTGAGCCACATCCCCAGCCCTTTTTCCTTTTCATTTTGAGACTGGATCTCACTAAGTTGCTGAGGAACAACTGTTTTTATATTGAATTTAATATAGCTTTCACCTCGGTTCTGCGCCTGCTGCCCCTGTTGCTGGTTGTGAACACAGGGAGGCCATGTTCCACACCAGCCCAGGGCCTGGCACCTGCTAAATCTTGGCTCTGTAAATGCTCATCAGTGTAAACCATGCAACATATGGCTTGAGAGGAGCCTGTTCAAGGATATGCCTTGAAGCAGGGTGTGCTGGTTTGCTTTTCTGTTCATTTAAGGTTGTTTTATCCACGTTGCTCATTGTTGGTATTTTAGGAGATTTTTGAGACTGTAGACTCACTCTAAGTAAAAGTTAAAGAAAAACCAATCTTGAGAGTTTTTGCCATTTGGCCAGCAGGGCAGCTGTTCCACACTGGAGGCCTGGTTAGATTGCATGTGTGTTTCTGGCTCTTGTGGGGGGCATGCGCCCGACTCCTCATGAGGTCCTGACCCTCTGCATCTTTCCTGGTCTTCTGTAGCTGCGTGAGCTGGAGGACAAGTACGCAGAGTGCATGGAGATGCTTCACGAAGCGCAGGAAGAGCTGAAGAACCTCAGGAACAAAACCATGCCCAACACCACGTCCCGGCGCTACCACTCGCTGGGCCTGTTTCCCATGGTGAGCTGGTGCTTTCTTCCCAGCACCCCTCTTCCCACCCACAAGGAGGCTTGTCGGGTAGGATGGCCATGGTGCCTGATATTGTGAGCACTGGAGTTGGGCGTTTATACTTAGCCTCTTATTTCACAGTCAAGGGCAAGTGAGGCCAGTAGATGTCTTCTTAACTGCATAAGACAGATTGTTGCTTTATTTTCCATCCCTCTAAATCTGTTGTCTTTCCTACTCCTGCCATTAAAACATAAATTTACTATGAACTTGATTTACTTAGATGTATTTTCTACATGACTTTTTTTCCTAACCTTATTAGAGTATGTGTTATTTCTTTTGGCTCCAAAAGTACATTCCAGAATTCTTAAAGTGCCATATAGTTCTGTTGGATCTCTGTATACTTATGACTCATTCTCTTGGTGACTTTGGGTGTCTGTGATCTCTAAACAACTTTTCTTTTCTTGTTTTGTTATTTTTTTTTCATACTATTTTCACACAACCTTATTTCTTTAGCCCCACTTAATTTGTTTCATGTTGGGGCTTTAGGGGGAATGTGTTAGAGAAGGGGATTTTTCAGGAGGTTAATCTCTCTGGACAGCATAAGGGTTAAGCTCCTTGTTTGGTCATTTCTACATTTCTACATATCTCAGTTCCATGCTTCTCTGGGGATCCAGAGAGGGCCTCCCTGTGCATGGGCAGTTGAACTGGTCATGGGGACTTTTGAATGAGTCCCTCTGCTTTGGGGGCAGGAAGTTGGGAGGCCTGGTTGATGTCCCCCAGGTGAAATGCATGTCTGGCCAAGAAGACCACTACCCACGGGTATGGATGTAAGAGAGGAAACATCACAGATTGAGAGGAAACCACTTGCACACCCTCCTGCCATACCCAGGATCAAAGGAAAGCATCTTAAAAAATAGTTTACAAAATGCTCTGTGTTATTAGGGGATTTCCCACCTTTTGAAATTAGCCCACCTAATTAATGCATCTTCCTTTTACACTCCCCCCAAACACTTGCAAATAAGTTACAGGCATTATGACTCTTTTCCTCCTTAACATTTAAATTTTTTTGTAGTTGTAGATGGATAGAATGCCTTTATTTTATTTATTTTTATGTGATGCTGAGGATGGAACCCAGTGCCTCATGCATGCCAGGCAGGCACTCTACCACGGAGCTACAGCCCCAGCCCTTGCCTTAACATTTAGCCTGTATTTTCCAAGCCCCATAAAGCCCAGCACAGTGATTATATCCAGGACTAAATTGTTTGTTGAATAGTATCTAGCATACACCATGCTAGGCTAATCTTGCTCTGAAACCCAAAGAAGTTAAACCAGTGAGGGAAATATGGACCTGTAGCTTAGATCAGCAACTTGGGGACCAGCAGCTCAGCAACGCATAGCAGATGAGACAAATCCAGGAAAAGGAAGCAAGAGAGGAACCTGAAACATGAAAGGCAAGGCGGAATCCATCAAGGTTTCCATGGAAGCCATTGGAAGAGGAGATTTCTGAACTACAGCCAAAGGTTTAAGGACCTCTTTTTAGAAGAGAAAGAACAGAAAAGAGATGTGTTGTTCTTCCACACCCGAAAATATATAAGCCCACAGTCCTCCTCAGGGCCTCTATTACCTATGACACTAAGGCCTTGAATAGCTGTAGCAATATTCAACCCCTGCCTCTCCTGCGTGCCTGAACCCCAACAGTGGTGTCTCCTGCCACCCTCAGGCCCCCGAAAAAGCAACTGTATTGTATTCTCAGCTGTTCTGATGTTCTGCAGAAACTGAAACCGACCAGCCAAAGCAGGTAAAGTTGCAGGGCTTAGGAACCAGGTAAGTAGGCCCTGTAGCCCATCAGCTGTGGTCTAGCCCCTGGTCCCTGTCAGTGGCTGTGCTGTCAAGGAAGGAATCCCGACACACCATAATTGTCCCAGGGATGAAGAGGGAGGGCTCAGCCAGATATCAAAACCAGCCAAACCTCTGGGGCTTTACAGACATATAGAGTGCCACTTCTGAACTCTCAGTGATAACTGGTTGGTCATATTTTGCATTTTTAATCAATTCATCATGAGTCAATATTTTTATAAAATACCATAACACTAATTTATGAGAAAAAATAAAATGCAAAGCAAACTATAATATAATATCAAATTTTAATTGGATTTAACAGACATTAAATTGCATTTTAAAATATAGGAACAAACATAGGGAAAACTAAAAGCATTATGAAGACAGTACCCATTAATCATTGAAAATGTGCCTAGGGCATTTAGTATGGAGACTCATTGTTAAATTCAACTTTCATAGATCTGCAGCTATAACTAACCAAATAGTAAAAAGATAGGTAAGTGGTGATTTTCTGTACTAAACACTGAGACCCGCTTTTGAATGAATACTGTTTTATCAGTATTAAGGTTTATAATATAATAAATGAGTATGTTTCTTTTAATTTATTTTTCAGCTAGCTCAGGTTGATAAGTGTCCCATTTACAAGGGATAATGTATAAGCTTCTGAGCTCTCTTTTACTAAGACTCCAGATTGAATCTCATATATCTAATTTCTTGACAAAAAATTTCCAGTGGGGTTTGTTTTCCAGTCTATAATTCAGGCTGAAGGCTACACAATGCAAATTTTTATGCCTCCAAGTTAGATAATAATGTTAAGCTTTAAATTTTGAAAGGCTTGATAACTATTAAATTCATGGTAAATAAAACAAATTAGAAAAATAAATATACACTTGCAGTTGCTCAGATTTTTAGGCATTTTTGGCTAAAGATTGCCAAACAAACCTTAAAGCATCACTTGTTGTAATGTGATCATTAGTTAGTGGCTCATGCCACCTGCAACTCAACCCAAGTGTTTCATGACACTTGAGCGGACCCACATGCTTGGTCATGTGCTTGGACTTCATGACAATGTTAATTGTTCAAAATGCATCTAACTATTTACTCTCGATTTCCATTCTTATCTCATTGTGGACAGTTTGCAGACTGACATGAGCCCTCAGACCATTCTTAAGGTAGTGCTGGTGTGGGAACATTTATGGTATAAAACACCTTTTTGTTAAATATAATGAATTTCTGGTGAAGTGATGAAGCTTTTAAACATAATTTGTTATTTTTGCTTCTAGAAATATCCCCCTCGTGGCACAGAGCAGTGGGGAGAAGTTGATGCCTTGGGATGGGCCCTTCTTCTCTTACTTAACCTCAAAACAAACATCATCAGTGAACATTTCCGCTTGATGATACTGCCACCCCTCATGCAAAGAAACATAAATGCATGGTTTTCATCAAACAGAGGTGCAGGATCTATAGGAGATGTCCAGGCCACATCTTGTCCTTCTTGATCCTGACTTGATGAACTAGAACCTATGGGTGCATTGTAGTGTTAACTGTGGAATTGTTTAAGTAGGGGATGGAAGATTGAAAAAGCAAAAGGGAAAATTGAAAAAGCAATAGTACTGAAAACCACGAGAATCAGAGCCATCAATTCTGTAGGACTGGGGGAGCAAAGGAAATATGTGGCATTGTTTAGACAAAAAAAAATCAATCTAATTATTAAGTTACTGTCTCTTAGCTCTGAATTCACCATTATATACCCTGCTGAGGCTTCTGTGTCAGGTGCTGCATTAGGGAGACCCCTGAGGGCAGGAGGAGAAGCAGGAGACCTGTTCCTTCCTGCCTGTGAGCTGTCTCCCTCAGCAGCGCTTCTCCACTCTGGCAACAACATGGCTCTCCCTCATCCTAGACCTGCCTCACCACAACACTCCTTCCTCCTGCTCAGGGAGGGAAGTGGAAACGCACCTTCCCCTCAGAGCTCTGGGTTCACCTGCTCAGGACCCCCTCCTACGGCCTTCTCAGTTTATTTTATTCTAACCTGTTTCCTTTGCTCCCCAAGTCTTACAGAAGTGGGGGCTCTGATTCCTGTGGTTATCAGCACTATGTTTTCCCAACGTTCCTTTTGCTTTTTCAATCTTCCATCCCCTTCTTAAGCAATTCCCCATATTCTCTGTTGAAAAAGAGCCAGTCCTTCCTACTGGTTGATAATTGTGACTCATTCCTCCAGCACCTAGTTCAACTTTTACCTCCGTTGGTCGGAATTCTTTGTGAGAGTAATGAAAATTTTCATTTTAGCAAGATCCAAACCATATGTGGCCAGGCCTATTAGATGGGCTTTCCAGGGTCGAAAATGCAGTGACGGAAGGAAACCGTGATGATAAACCATGGCCCTGAGGCCTGTTTAGTAACAAAGACCCTAGCACATTGCTATAATTATGCATATAAACTCTAGAGTAGAGGCAGTCATATCAATTGGGGGGCTAGCACAATAATCCAGGAGATGGATAGTTGGTGGCTCTGTTCCAGGTGGTGGTGGAGAAAGAGGTGAAGAGAGGGCAAATTCTAAATGCATTTTGAAGCCAATCTGACAAAGAGTTTTGCTGAGGATTAGATGGAAGGTGAGAGGAGCCAAAGATCGTCCCAGGGCTTTTGACCTAAGCAGCTGGAAGGATGGAGTTGCCATCAGTTGAGTTGGGGAAGGTATTAGGTGGATAAAGTTTCAAGAGAAATCCATGAGTTGAAGTATGCACAGTTGACTTTGAATGTCACTAGGTGTCCAAGTGCAAATGATTCCAAATCTTTGCGCTTTGACTTGATTTATCACTTCCCACTAGAATGAGGAAGCCTGAGGTCAGTCCCTTTCAGCTCTCATTTCAGCATCTCTGGTGCCCAGTACAGTGCCTGGACACAATCATCTCAGAAAATAGCATTTGAGTGAATGGATGGAAAAAAAATTGTATACTCTAGAGGTTCCAATTGAGGCCAAAGTTTGTCTTATTCACGCTCCAACTCCACACTTGTTTTCTAGTCAGGAAGAGAATAACCATTTGGTTCTGTAAACTGCAGCTTCTAGTGTTCATTGGAAACCCATCTTACTAGCTCATCACTTGTAAGTTAAAGTCCTTCTTCCCAGAATAGAGAGAAACCTCTCAGAGAGAGACACAGGAGTTTTCTGTCCTTCTTTTATAAGTGTGGCCCAGCCTGGATTCTGCTGGAGAGTTATTCAGTCAGAAGACAGGGCTTTGACAACATCTCAGCTCTAGGAGGCGCCAGGGGACTGAGGTGGATCAGGTTATGCCTCCTCCTTGCTTCTTTCTTTGTGTGTGGATATGCTGTTTGTGTTGTGCCCCCATCTCCTAGGAAACCTGAAGAACATTCTAGAACAAGTTCTCTGGGAGCTTCCCTCTCTGCTCAAGTTCAAATCCAAGTAATTACAGGCTGTCTGTTGGACACTTGTCAGGGGACCCCAGCCAGGTGCCTCCTTTGCCTGGTGTCCAGCACAGAATAGGAGGAGCCCTTCTGGACACTCTGTACTTTCACCTTAATTCAGCCAGCTCGGCCTTTTCCACCACTGTGACTCTATAATGAGCTGCCTATCCAGCACCTGACCTCTGGTGTCACCTTCTTCATGGAGGTTTTCTTAACTAAAGATTGCCAAACAAACCTTAAAGCATCACTTGTTGTGATGTGATCATTAGTTAGTGGCTCATGCCACCTGCAACTCAACCCAAGTGTTCCATGACACTTGAGCGCACTCACATGCTTGGTCATGTGCTTGGATTTCAGGACAATGTTAATTGTCCAAAATGCATCTAACCATTTATTCTCAATTTCCATTCTTATCTCATTGTGGACAGTTTGCAGACTGACGTAAGCCCTCAGACCATTCTTCAGGTAGTGCTGGTGTGGGGACTTCTATGGTATAAAGCACCTTTTTGTTAAATATAATGAATTTCTGGTGAAGTGATGAAGCTTTGAACCATAATTTGTTATTTTTGCTTCTAGAAATATCCCCCTCGTGGCACAGAGCAGTGGGGAGAAGTTGATGCCTTGGGATGGGCCCTTCTTCTCTTACTTAACCTCAAAAGAAACAACATCAGTGAACATTTCCGCTTGATGATACAGCCACCCCTCATGCAAAGAAACATAAATGCATGGTTTTCTTCAAACAGAAGTGCAGGATCTATAGGAGATGTCCAGGCCACATCTTGTCCTTCTTGACCCTGACTTGATGAACTGGAACCTGTGGGTGCATTCTAGTGTTAACTGTGGAATTGTTTAAGTAGGGGATGGAAGATTGAAAAAGCAAAAGGGAAAATTGAAAAAGCAATAGTACTGAAAACCATGGGAATCAGAGCCCTCAATTCTGTAGGACTGGGGGAGCAAAGGAAATATGTGGCATTGTTTAGACAAAAAAAATCAATCTAATTATTATGTTACTGTCTCTTAGCTCTGAATTCACCATTATATACCCTGCTGAGGCTTCTGTGTCAGGTCCTACAGATAGGGAGACTTCTGAGGGCAGAAGGAGAACTAGGAGACCTGTTTCTTCCTGCCTGTGAGCTGTCTCCCTCAGCAGCGCTTCTCCACCCTGGCAACAACATGGCTCTCCCTCATCCTAGACCTGCCTCACCACAACACTCCTTCCTCCTGCTCAGGGAGGGAAGTGGAGACGCACTCTCCCCTCAGAGCTCTGGGTTCAGCTGCTCAGGACCCCCTCCTACGGCCTTCTCAGTTTATTTTATTCTAACCTGTTTCCTTTGCTCCCCATGTCTTACAGAAGTGGGGGCTCTGATTCCTGTGGTTATCAGCACTATGTTTTCCCAACGTTCCCTTTTGCTTTTTCAATCTTCAATCCCCTGCTTAAGCAATTCCCCATGTTCTCTCTGTTGAAAAAAGAAGCCAGTCCTTCCTACTGGTTGATAATTGTGACTCAATCCTCCAGCACTTAGTTCAACTTTGTCCTCCATTGGTCGGAATTCTTTGTGAGAGTAATGAAAATTTTCATTTTAGCAAGATCCAAACCATATGTGGCCAGGCCTATTAGATGGGCTTTCCAGGGTGGAAAATGCAGTGACGGAAGGAAACCGTGATGATAAACCATGGCCCTGAGGCCTGTTTAGAAACAAAGACCCTAGCACATTGCTATGATTATGCATATAAACTCTAGAGTAGAGGCAGTCATATCAATTGGGGGGCTAGCACAATAATCCAGGAGAAGGATAGTTGGTGGCTCTGTTCCAGGTGGTGGTGGAGAAAGAGGTGAAGAGAGGGTTAATTCTAAATGCATTTTGAAGCCAATCTGACAAAGAGGTTTGCTGAGGATTAGATGGAAGATGAGAGGAGTCAAAGATCATCCCAGGGCTTTGACCTAAGCAGCTGGAAGGATGGAGTTGCCATCAGTTGAGTTGGGGAAGGTATTAGGTGGATAAAGTTTCAGGAGAAATCCATGAGTTGAAGTATGCACAGTTGAATTTGAAATGTCACTAGGTGTCTAAGTGCAAATGATTCCAAATCTTTGCGCTTTGACTTCATCACTTCCCACTAGAATGAGGAAGCCTGATGTCAGTCCCTTTCAGCTCTCATTTCAGCATCTCTGGTGCGCAGCACAGTGTCTGGACCACAATCATCTCAGAAAATAGCATTTGAGTGAATGGATGAAAAAAAAATTGTATACTGCAGAGGTTTCAATTGAGGCCAAAGTTTGTCTTATTCAAGTTGCAACTCCACACTTGTTTTCCAGTCAGGAAGAGAATAACCATTTGGTTCTGTAAACTGCAGCTTCTAGTGTTCACTGGAAACCCATCTTACTAGTTCATCACTTGTAAGTTGAAGTCCTTCTTCCCCGAAGTAGAGAGAAACCTCTCAGAGAGAGACACAGGAGTTTTCTGTCCTTCTTTTATAAGTGTGGCCCAGCCTGGATTCTGCTAGAGACTTATTCAGTCAGATGACAGGGCTTTGATAACATCTCAGCTCTAGGAGGGGCCAAGGGACTGAGGTGGATCAGGAGATGCCTCCTCCTGGCTTCTTTTTTGTGGGTGGATATGCTGTTTGTGTTGTGCCCCCATCTCCTAGAAACCTGAAGAACATTCTAGAACACGTTCTCTGGGAGCTTCCCTCTCTGCTCAAGTTCAAATCCAAGTAATTACAGACTGTCTGTTGGACACTTGTCAGGGGACCACAGCCAGGTGCCTCCTTTGCCTGGTGTCCAGCACAGAATAGGAGGAGCCCTTCTGGACACTCTGTACTTTCACCTTAATTCAGCCAGCTTGGCCTTTTGCACCAGTGTGACTCTATAATGAGCTGCCTATCCAGCACCTGACCTCTGGTGTCACCTTCTTTATGGAGGTTTCCTTAACTCCCCATTTCAGTTTATGAGTCCCTGTTGTGCAGAGAGAGACAGAGAAAGTGAAGGTGAAGATGGAGAAGGCTGATTTGATATTAGCCAACTTGATCTTGTTGTTATGTTCAGAATACAAGACTACATGCACTCGGTGGAGCTTAGCATTTTTACTTATTTGGTATTGTTTTTCCTTTCACTTTTCCTTCACCAAATCTAGAAAGCATAAGGTGCTCACTAATTAGAGGTAACCATAGTTACCAAGTTGTCTTCAAATTGTCTTGAAGAGGACTTTTTTTCCTCCCTCTTGGTTTTAATTCTTCAAAAGGCATTTTACATGTCAGTCATCCTTATTCTATATTCAGTTTCACTGGATGATTTTCCTAACTCAGGAGTCTTTTGGTAGCCATATTAAAAGTTCAAAAGTAAAATAAGAAAACAATTCATTCTTAGAAAATAGTTTCAGGTCCTGAATTGTCTGATTTTAATATTTCAGCTGATTGGGTGGCAAGAAGAGATGAGCCTGGACCCTGCTTAGTTCAATGTGTACAGGGCGAGATGCCTCAACAGAAAGAAGTTGGCACCTGGAGGAGTGGTTTTAAAATGTCCACTTGGGGGCGCTCTGGTTTTCTGCAGGAGCAGAACCAAGGTCCATTTCTCTGGTTAGGTAAGTTACTGAGTATGAAATTTCACAGACACTCAGGTTCCAATGAGCCACTGTGGTGATAAGATACCCTTAGAGACTGGCTGGCTTCCTCTTCATCCAGTCAGCCCTATTGTTCTGCTTTCTCCTGCCTCTGCTCATTACCTTCATAGTTCTTGCTGCATTATATTTCAATTGCCAACTCTTCCGACTCCTCCTTTTGGCTGTGTCTCTGTACGAGCCACATCAACACAGTGCCTGGCACACGGATGCATTGCTGTGTGTGTTGCTGAGCCTGTGTAGGGCTCAAAACGGTCCCTGTGAGCTAAGAAGGGAGAGCAATTGAATCTTTTCCGGAATGGGACTTAGATCAAGCATGTTGAAATTATTCTGGCTGCAGCCCAGGGGAGTCTGGGCAGGTATGACTTGAACAACTGCTAATTGTACCTGTTCCTATTTGCATATTAGCCACAAGAAGAAAAAGATAGAAAAGGATATTGTTCTTGGAACTCAATTAGATTTGCCTTATTTCATTTGTCAGTAACTCTTTTTCCTTCCGGAAAATTTCCAAATCAGAAGCATCTTCGGAGTCCTGGTAATGGACACAAAATTAAGACAATAGAAAAGCTACCCATTCTTACAGAAGAACATGATACCATGAATGACTGGGGTTTAAAATTTCAGCACATCTTGAGACAATATTTCATCAATATTTTAGAGTCCCAACAGAGCCTGCCAAGACTTGGTTGGTAGGTTGAGAAGCCAAGGGTAGGCCCCAACGTCTGTACTGGTGCCTTTCTCAAAGATGGGTGACAGGGAGACAACCATAGGATGAGTCCTAGCAGGCATAGCTGGACTTAATCACTCAGAGTTAAGCCTTGGTCCCGAGTGAGGAGCAGGAGTGAGAGAACCAACATAAAAGGAAGCAGAGAGAAGTGGAGGGAGATCTAGGCAGAGACTCCACAAGGGGCAGAGCACAGTGGAAGAGGTTTCAGGCCAGAGTGCAGAGAAATTAACCTGGACTAGAGGCTGGGAAAGCAGGAAAGAACTGGCAACATAAAGTTCTGATGAACTAAGAGGCAAATATGCAGCTGAGCCCAAGTGATACCCACCCAGCTTCCCTCTGGAAATATTAGTTTCAATCTCCCCTAACATAAGGTGGCAAAATAACACAACGTGTGAAGTTGCTCTGTGAGAGAGGGCATGCCAACGTTGGCCTCCATACTGTTACCCTGCCGAAAAGCAGGCTCATCATTGTGAGATTTTGAGAAGAAGTTGGGATTTTGGGGGGGAAATTTCTATATTTTAAAAACATGAGCACTCTGGTTCCAGGAAAGATAAGAGTAAGCACAGTTCACACATCTTCCAGCTGATGATAGCTCTAGGAGAGACTACATAGACCAGCTATTTGAAGACAATGGAAGGAAAAGAGCAGCAAGGAGATTGGGGAAGAAGACCAGAAAAAGAAGTACATCAAGCCAGTAGTGAGTTTATATTTCGCCTGCTCTGGTGTCCTCCTGGTTTGAACATAGCAGAGCAGGAGACTGCAAGTGGGCTCCAGGGAGAAGTCCCCGAATTTTGGTTCAAGAAGTGAAATTTGGGACTACTAATGCCCAGAGAGAGAGCATGAATGCTCCTGATTTTCTTCCTTTCTTAGCTTTCTCTACTCTCTAGATAGAGCACATCTGTGGTGGCAGCAGTCAGTAATGGAACTGGCAGAACCAAAATTCTGAGGAAGGGCAAATCTTCTATTTGATCAGAAGGATTGCCATCTCAAGAGAGTGAACTCATTGCTTTTTTTCCTCTATGTTCTCCTACCACTAGGACCTGAACATGGCCCCAAATATGGCAGTGTGAAGCAGACCAGAGTAACCAGAATCCCAAGTTCCTAAGGGAAGGACTTGAAAGGGAAAAAACACAAAGAACATAAAGCACTGGAGAGGTTAAAGAGGAGGAAAGGGACCTCCATGTGTTTATGAACTCCAAGGTTTCCTATTGTCGCTACTCCACTGCAGCCAGACATGTTTAGATCTGGTCCTAACTAGCATACCAAAGACTTTGAGAACTGAAGTAATGGAGAGATCACCATCCAGTTCCCAGCCTGGCCAATGAGTGATTGATGAAGCCTGAAATGGAGCCAACAAGGAGTATAAACTCTTTGAAAACAACTGACATTGTCATCAGAGCCCATAAGGTTGGGTTGGTCCTTGATACCAGGACCTGACCAGGTGGATAACCTGCTAAAATAAAAATAGCATTTTTTTAACAAGATTTAAACAAGCTACAGTCTCATAATATAATTTTCACATTGTCCAGAATATAAAATCAAAATTACTGAGCATACAAAAAAAAAAAAAAAACCATCAACATTTAAATTGTCCTTGGAAAAGACAGTCAACAGATGCCGGTGATGAAATTTCACAGATGTTAAAATTATCAAAGTCCTTAAAGCAGCTATGATAAAAGGGCTCAAATGAGCAATTGCAACCATTCTTGAAACAAAGTTTAAAATAGAAAATCTCAGCAAAGACATGAGAGATAAAAGTAGAAATCTGAGAATTTAGAAATACAAAGGCAAACAAAGGAAGTCACTGGATGGACTCATTAGCAGAATTGAAACGACAGAGGGAAGAGTCAGTGAATTTGAAGATAAATAGAAATTATCCAATATAAACCATAGAGAGGAAGAAAAGGATATAAAAAATGAACACAGCCTCTCTGACATATGGGAAGAAAAGAGTGGCTTCTGCACTCACCACTGATTTGACCATAGGTAAGGTCCCCTTGACCTTGGAGCTACAGCTGGTACTGTGACCTTTGATCCTCTGGCACACTCCAGAGGCTCCTTGGGGGGAGGGAATTCCCACCACTAAGACCTTTACTGGTCGCAGTGGACCCTCTGGTGATCCATTTCCCTTTGGGGCGTGAGGCTTCTGAGTTTGCAGGAGAGGTTCTGTGGTTTTTTCCTCCTCTGCTGCTGCTGCCACAGCTGGGGGCTAGAGCTGCTATTTCCTGCTGGGCTACTGGGTCTGCCTGAAGCTGCCTTTCTGCTTGGGCGGGAAAACTGAACTCCCGGCCTGGAACTCCGTTCCGCTGGACCCGGAGTTCTGTTTTCATTACTGACTTTTTCCGCTGTGGTCAACAACTTTCCTGACGTCAGGTTGCCCATGGCTCAGACCCCATTGGGTCTCACAGATCGCACTTCACTGGTGACGACCAGGTAGTGCCCTCTGTAGTTCCTGGCGATGGCTGGTCATTTTGGGGACGCCCACCTGACTCCCGTTCGCCCTGGGCTTCCTGGAAGCTGTTCCAGCCCGGGTTTTCCCTTTGTCTTTCTTGCTTATGCTTATTCTCTCTTTCTCTCTTTCTCTTTTCCATCCCTCCCTGTGACTATGGGCGCCTCTTCGTCTATACCTGAAGCCTCACCTCTCAAATGTTTAATAAAAAATCTGGCCACACTCTCCCTCACACCAGACATCAAGCCAAAACTTTTAATCAAATTCTGTACCCAAGATTGGCCTACATATCCACTGGAGAATGGCAATCATTGGCCTCCAGAAGGCTCCTTAGATCCAAACCTCCTTGGAGACCTTTTTAACTACTGCCAGTGTCTGAAAAAGTGGAGGGAGATTCCTGCTTTGAAGGTTTTAGCCTTCTCCCACAACACCCTGCTCTCTGCTCCTCCTGCTCCCCCTCTGAAGTCCTCCTTGCTTGCAAACCCCTCTCTTCCCCTACTTCTACTCCTGACTTTGCAGATTCTTCCTCATTTGACCCAGCAGATGAACCCCCACCTTATCCCCCAGCCCCATCTGCTCCTTCTCTCCCGCTATACCCTCCTCTTCCTCTGCCTGATTCCAGGGATCCTCAGCCTTCCCTTTCATCCCCTTCCCCTCTGCCCTCTTCTGCCTGCTCCAACTCCTCCTCTGCCAAGACACCCCCTTCCCCTCCCTCTCCTTCCTGTCTGCCTCCTGCCTCTTTCAGTCCTCCTGTTACCAGGTCTAAGGGACTCCTTCCCACCCCCAAGACAATCGCACCCCTTCGTGAGGTAGCTGGTCCTCAGGGTGTCATCAGAGTCCACGTGCCGTTCTCCATGTGGGACATTACTCAGCTAGAGAGGAAGCTAGGCTCATTCACCACTGACCCCACCACTTACATTCAGGAGTTTCAATGGGTCCTGCAAGCATAGAGCCTCACTCATCATGACATCTACATGCTCTTGGCCAATACACGTCTCCCTGAGGAAAGGCGACAGGTCTGGGAGCTAGCCCAAGCCCATGCTGATGAAACTCATAGGACCAATCCCAACCACCCCACAGGCCCTCATGCTGTCCCAGAGCAGGATCCCCTATGGGATTATAACACCCCTGAAGGCTTACAGTCTTGTGACCTTTTGCATCCTGCCTCTTGGCAGGCCTGAAAAAGGCTACCCGCAAGGCTGTTAACTTTCAAAAGGTGCAGGAGGTCATTCAAAAAAAGGAAGAAACACCTTCAGAATTCTTGGATAGACTAACCAAGGCCCTTCAACAGTACACAAACCTCGACCAAGAAACCCCTGATGGCCGTCATGTCTTAATGACATATTTTCTGGCCCAGAACTCCCCTGACATTAAAGCCAAGCTTAAAAAGCTTGAACAGGGCCCTGCTACTCCTCAGACCGAAATCCTCGCTGTGGAGGAGAAGGATTCCACTTACATCAGATGTAAGAGCCCTTCACCTATCCCTGTCCATGAGCTGAGTCTAAGGTTATAGGAAAAGCCCCAGATGAGTCTGAGGATCCAAGGACAGATGAGCTAGTTTTGCAGGGAGCCTGGGAAAGTGAGAATGTTCTAGAAACCTTCCTCCATGGGAGACTCTCACCCATCACGGGGCAGCGACCACATTGGGCAATGAGAAAGTTAGAAATGGCAGGAGGTGGGCCTCAACAGGGAAGTACCAGAAGATCTCAAAGTACCTGGCCCCAGATCCCTGTGGGAGTCACTTCCATACATTGCCTAGGAGCAGGTAGGCAGGCAGGTATGTCCCAGGGGGCCTTGCAAACAGTACAAAGGAAATAACACAGCCTCCCCCACAGCTCTAGCAAGTGCCTCCACCCAGATAGGATACCACCCAGGGAAAAGTTGGTGGAGAGGAAAAGTCTATCTGAATTATCTGAACTGATTGCAAGGCTCATATTAGGGATTGAATTGAGGTGGTGTGTGTGTTGGGGGGGAGGGTTGTAATTATAAAATCATGGGGGAATATATTTCCTGTAGCCAGTAGAGGGCACTTGGAGACAGCAGAAAACTTGAAGGAATTGGCTCTAATGATGGAAGCACAAAATCAGGTAGGTGGGGTTTGCTTTCCTAAGAAGAAGAGATCCAGGGCAGGAGCTGAACCTCCCAACCCCTCTACACCACCACCTGTGCAAGGAAACAGTTTGTCATGGGTTCATGGTGGGAGGAAATGCTAATGGTGGAGACTCAGCCCCTCACATTCCGGATCCTTTCTAGAGTGTCACTGGGTTCTGGTGGCTGCAGTTGCCTGGGGGTAACTGGGCAATGCCAGACCCGCAGGGACTCCCTAGGTTGCAGGTCTTCCCACCTGATTCAGGGTTCTTCCCACTCTTCCCACTCAGTCATATCTCAGTTCCATGCTACTCTGGGGATCCAGAGAGAGCCTCCCTGTGCGTGGGCAGTTGAACTGGTCATGGGGACATTTGAATGAGTCCCTCTGCTTTGGGGGCAGGAAGTTGTGAGGCCTGGTTGATGTCCCCCAGGTGAAATGCATGTCTGGCCAAGAAGACCACTACCCACGGGTGTGGATGTAAGAGAGGAAACATCACAGATTGAGAGGAAACCCCTTGCACACCCTCCTGCCATACCCAGGATCAAAGGAAAGCATCTTAAAAATAGTTTACAAAATGCTCTGTGTTATTAGGGGATTTCCCACCTTTTGAAATTAGCCCACCTAATTAATGCATCTTCCTTTTGCACCATCCCCCCAAAAACTTTTCAAATAAGTTACAGGCATTATGACCCTTTTCCTCCTTAACTTTAAAATTTTTTTGTAGTTGTAGATGATTAGAATGCCTTTATTTTATTTATTCTTATGTGATGCTGAGAATTGAACCCAGTGCCTCATGCATGCTAGGCAGGCACTCTACCACGGAGCTACAGCCACAGCCCTTGCCTTAACATTTAGCCTGTATTATTCAAGCCCCATAAAGCCCAGCACAGTGATTAAATCCAGGACTAAATTGTTTGTTGAATAGTATCTAGCATACACCATGCTAGGCTAATCTTGCTCTAAAGCCCCAAAGAACTTAAACCAGTGAGGGAAATCTGGACCTGTAGCTTAGATCAGCAACTTGGGGACCAGCAGCTCAGCAACGCATAGCAGATGAGACAAATCCAGGAAAAGGAAGCAAGAGAGTAACCTGGAACATGAAAGGCAAGGCAGAATCCATCAAGGTTTCCATGAGTTTCCAGGGAAGCCATTGGAAGAAGAGATTTCTGAACTAAAGACAAAGGTTTAGGGACCTCTTTTTAGAAGAGAAAGAACAGAAAAGAGATGTGTTGTTCTTCCACACCCCAAAATATATAAGCCCACAGTCCTCCTCAGGGCCTCTATTACCTGTGACACTAAGGCCTTGAATAGCTGTAGCAATATCCAACCCCTGCCTCTCCTGGGTACCTGACCCCCAACAGTGGTGTCTCCTGCCACCCTCAGGCCCCTGAAAAAGCAACTGTATTGTATTCTCAGCTGTTCTGGTGTTCTGCAGAAACTGGAAGCGACCAGCCAAAGCAGGTAAAGTTGTAGGGCTTAGGAACCAGGTAAGTAGGCCCCATAGCCCATCAGCTGTGGTCTAGTCCCTGGTCCCTATCAGTGGCTGTGCTGTCAAGGATGGAATCCCGACCCACCATATTTGTCCCAGGGATGAAGAGGGAGGGCTCAGCCAGATATCAACAGCCAGCCAAGCCTCTGGGGCTTTACAGACATATAGAGTGCCACTTCTCAACTCTCAGTGATAACTGGTTGGTCATATTTTGCATTTTTATCAATTCATCATGAGTCAATATTTTTATAAAATACCATAACACCAAATTATGAGAAAAAATAAATTGCAAAGCAAACTAAAATATAATATCAAATTTTAATTAGATTCAACAGACATTAAATTGCATTTTAAAATATAGGAACAAACATAGGGAAAACTAAAAGCATTATGAAGACAGTACCCATTAATCATTGAAAATGTGCCTAGGGCATTTAGTATGGAGACTCATTGTTAAATTCAACTTTTATAGTTCTGCAGCTATAACTAACCAAATTGTAAAAAGATAGGTAAGTGGTGATTTTCTGTACTAAATACTTAGACCTGCTTTTGAATGAATACTGTTTTATCAGTATTAAGGTTTATAATATAATAAATGAGTATGATTCTTTTAACTTTTATTTTAGCTAGCTCAGGTTGATAACTGTCCCATTTACAAGGGATAATGTATAAGCTTCTCAGCTCTCTTATACTAACACTCCAGATTGAAGCTGATATATCTAATTTCTTGACAAAATATTTCCAGTGGGGATTGTTTTCAAGTCTATAAATCAGGCTTAAGGATACACAATGCAAATTTTTATTCCTCCAAGTTAGATAATAAGGTTAATCTTTAAATTTTGAAAGTATGATAACAATTAAAATCAAGGTAAATGAAACAAATTAGAAAAATAAATATACACTTTCAGTTTTCAGATTTTTACGCATTTTTGGCTAAAGACTGCCAAACAAACCTTAAAACATCACTTGTTGTAATGTGATCATTAGTTAGTGGCTCATGCCACCTGCAACTCAACTCAAGTGTTTCATGACACTTGAGCGGACTCACATGCTTTGTCATGTGCTTGGACTTCATGACAATGTTAATTGTCCAAAATGCATCTAACCATTTACTCTCATTTTCCATTCATATCTCATTGTAGACAGTTTGCAGACTGACATGAGCCCTCAGACCATTCTTCAGGTAGTGCTGGTGTGGGGACTTCTATGGTATAAAGCACCTTTTTGTTAAATATAATGAATTTCTGGTTAAGTGATGAAGCTTTTAAAATAATTTGTTATTTTTGCTTTTAGAAAAATCCCCCTCGTGGCACAGAGCAGTGGGGAGAAGTTGATGCCTTGGGATGGGCCCTTCTTTTCTTACTTAACCTCAAAACAAACATCATAAGTGAACATTTCCGCTTGATGATACAGCCACCCCTCATGCAAAGAAACATAAATTCATGGTTTTCTTCAAACAGAAGTGCAGGATCTATAGGAGATGTCCAGGCCATATCTTGTCCTTCTTGACACTGACTTGATGAACTACAATGTGTGGTTGCATTGTAGTGTTAACTGTGGAATTGTTTAAGTAGGGGATGGAAGATTGAAAAATCAAAAGGGAAAATTGATAAAGCAATAGTACTCATAACCACGGGAATCAGAGCCCTCAATTCTGTAGGACTGGGGGAGCAAAGGAAATATGTGGCATTGATTAGACAAAAAAAAAAATCAATCTAATTATTATGTTACTGTCTCTTAGCTCTGAATTCACCATTATATACCCTGCTGAGGCTTCTGTGTCAGGTGCTACAGATAGGGAGACCCCTGAGGGCAGAAGGAGAAGCAAGAGACCTGTTTCTTCCTGCCTGTGAGCTGTCTCCCTCAGCAGGGCTTCTCCACCCTGGCAACAACATGGCTCTCCCTCATCCTAGACCTGCCTCACCACAACACTCCTTCCTCCTGCTCAGGGAGGGAAGTGGAGACGCACCCTCCCCTCAGAGCTCTGGGTTCACCTGCTCAGGACCCCCTCCTATGGCCTTCTCAGTTTATCTTATTCTAACCTGTTTCCTTTGCTCCCCAAGTCTTACAAAAGTGGGGGCTCTGATTCCTGTGGTTATCAGCACTATGTTTTCCCAACATTCCCTTTTGCTTTTTCAATCTTCCATCCCCTTCTTAAGCAATTCCCCATATTCTCTCTGTTGAAAACAAAGCCAGTCCTTCCTACTGGTTGATAATTGTTACTCATTCCTCCAGCACCTAGTTCAAATTTGTCCTCCGTTGGTCGGAATTCTTTGTGAGTTAATGAAAATTTTCATTTTAGCAAGATAAAAACCATATGTTGCCAGGCCTATTAGATGGGCTTTTTAGGGACTCAAATATAGTGAAGGAAGGAAATAGTGATTATAAACCATGGCCCTGAGGCCTGTTTAGAAACAAGGACCCTAGCACATTGTTATGATTATGCATGTAAACTCTAGAGTAGAGGCAGTCATATCAATTGGGGGGCTAGCACAATAATCCAGGAGAAGGATAGTTGGTGGCTCTGTTCCAGGTGGTGGTGGAGAAAGAGGTGAAGAGAGGGTTAATTCTAAATGAATTTTGAAGCCAATCTGACAAAGAGGTTTGCTGAGGATTAGATGGAAGGTGAGAGGAGTCAAAGATCGTCCCAGGGCTGTTGACCTAAGCAGCTGGAAGGATGGAGTTGCCATCAGTTGAGTTGGGGAAGGTATTAGGTGGATAAAGTTTCAGGAGAAATCCATGAGTTGAAGTATGCACAGTTGACTTTGAAATGTCACTAGGTGTCCAAGTGCAAATGATTCCAAATCTTTGCTCTTTGACTTGATTTATCACTTCCCACTAGAATGAGGAAGCCTGATGTCAGTCCCTTTCAGCTCTCATTTCAGCATCTCTGGTGCGCAACACAGTGCCTGGACCACAATCATCTCAGTAAATAGCATTTGAGTGAATGGATGAAAAAAAATTTGTATACTGCAGAGGTTCCAATTGAGGCCAAAGTTTGTCTTATTCAAGTTTCAACTCTACATCTTGTTTTCTAGTCAGGAAGAGAATAACCATTTGGTTCTGTAAACTGCAGCTTCTATTGTTCACTGGAAACCCATCTTGCTAGCTCATCACTTGTAAGTTGAAGTCCTTCTTCCCTGAAGTAGAGAGAAACCTCTCAGAGAGAGACACAGGAGTTTTCTGTCCTTCTTTTATAAGTGTGGCCTAGCCTGGATTCTGCTGGAGACTTATTCAGTCAGAAGACAGGGCTTTGACAACATCTCGGCTCTAGAAGGCACCAGGGGACTGAGGTGGAGCAGGAGATGCCTCCTCCTGGCTTCTTTCTTTGTGTGTAGATGTGCTGTTTGTGTTGTGCCCCCATCTCCTAGGAAACCTGAAGAACATTCTAGAACAAGTTCTCTGGGAGCTTCCCTCTCTGCTCAAGTTCAAATCCAAGTAATTACAGACTATCTGTTGGACACTTGTCAGGGGACCACAGCCAGGTGCCTCCTTTGCCTGGTGTCCAGCACAGAATAGGAGGAGCCCTTCTGGACACTCTATACTTTCACCTTAATTCAGCCAGCTCGGCCTTTTGCACCAGTGTGACTCTATAATGAGCTGCCTATCCAGCACCTGACCTATGGTGTCACCTTCTTCATGGAGGCTTCCTTAACTCCCCATTTGAGTTTATGACCTGGGCAGTGCTAGGGGAATTGTGAGTTCTGGGTCATTGTGAAAGCAAGTGACAGAATCTGTTATCTGTGTGTTGCACTGAGAGAGAGAGAAGCCCAGAAAACTTTCAGGATCCAGACAACACTTGATGGACCAGCCTTTTGACTTGAATTACTTCAATGAAGGCATATATGTCACTTTCTTTCTAGCTTACACATGTTCAAAGTGGATTTTTTCAAAGGGATTAACCAAATAAACCCTAACAGAATGTCATTCAATTCTTCCAGAGGAGTCTAGATGAATCTAGAAAAGACATTGAGCTGATCTTGCCTCCCCACTCCCCTACCCCAGTCTCTGAAGGTGAGCCTGAGTTTGTAGAATGACCCATCTCAGTTGCCCCTAGAATGGGAAACTTTTTATTCAGGGCCCTGGGAGCAAGGGTCTGTGGTCACCATATGCCCCAGATCGTTACCCTTTACTCTTCCTGGATCTCCCAGATCCACATGCTGCAAAGCTCTGTGTGATAAGCGGACAGACCCTGAAAAAGATGAATTGACCCAGTGCTGTCATCCTTGTTACATTTCTGAGTCACCACCTTTGAAGGAAGGACATTCATCTTGTGATTCACAATTTTCATCTGCAGAGACTCCAACACTCCCCACAAAAACACAAGGCAGGAAGGAGCCAAGGTTCTTGGTGGTGTCTACCATTCCCTGGCTAATTTCTGCCAGCTGTGGTCAAGAGACTTGATTTGGCCTGAGTTTTGTTTTTCCTTTGTCAACTTCCAAGGAGTCATAGGTAAAGTTGACAATTGTTTAGCATTTAGATTTATTTATGGTTTGATTTTTTAAGCAATTATGTTACTGGATTAAGTTTGTGCAAAAATGAAGATGCTTATCTATGTAGTATCTACACAGTCAACAAAGGGCAACTGGCTGTGTTAGCCATCCTACCCCTGTCCTAGTGGCCATCTGGCAGGCAGGTGTCCTTGAAGAACAGTGTCTGTGTGACTTGTGCTGAAAGGGTAAACAGTGCCCTCCCCACAGCGTTACAGGTAGAAGGTGAATCCAGGAAGTTCAAGGACCACCACTGGGTGCATCTTTGAGAAGCTGAACAGAAGCTATCATGTTGACAAACAACTTCTCTTGGAGGACCAAGGGAGAGAAGGAACTGGTGATGGGACTAAAGTCCCAACCATAAGCACTGGTTTACGTAAAAAGGAAGGAAGCAGCTCCTGGTTGAAAGGAGCCAGGAAACTAGTCATGAGGACTAAAAAGTCACCATAAGCAGTGACCGTTCTTCCTAGGCCCTCCTTACTGAAACCTGAAGCAAATCCACCCCAGCAACGTTATTTGAGGTGAGGCATGCACAGTTACAGTTGAAACTGTAGAAGGGTCAGGCTCAAGATATGTGAATTCAAAAAGGAATTATCTAGGTTGCTGAAAGTAATTTAGGCATGGTCTCATTGTTTGAATGACTTTTTTTTTTTTTTTTTTTCTTTTGAGCTTGTTTTCCTGATAAGACCCATCTCTAAAAGCTCATCAGAGGGGGAAGGATGTACTCTGACTTGGCTCTTTTTTTCTCTGTTGGGAATGACAGAGCCATTTTGATGTTTGGAATGTAGAAAGCTTTTTACTCTGTACATAAATCATCCTCGAGGCTCCAGGTGGCTCTCTGTATACAACCAGTGAGTCACAGGCAGACAGATGAGCCTCGGTGGGAAGACTTGGGGCATCCTCTGTTTGGGGATTTGTATCCAGCTGGTCTGGTCTCTGCTTTGGTCCATCATCCACACTTAGCCACAGTCCTGGGATTTGCCATTCTGTCCAGGAAGATTTCATAGGGAGAAATTCTGAAAACAAGTTGATTAACCTTTTTTCTTAACAACTGGTGTGATGGGCAAACTGGGAAGACTTGTATTTTAGGCACTTTTGTCTAGAGCCTGCTGTCCCATGTCAGGGGTGGGGAGAGTTTTGAGCACTGAAAAAATTTTATTAATATATTTTAATGTGTTATTTGAAGTATCACTTGGTGATCTCATTATATCAAAGAAGACATTTGGTATTTGTTTTTTAGGGATTGGCTAGCTTCACTAAGCATAATCTGCTCTAGTGCCTTCCATTTCCCTGCAAATTCCATGATTTTGTCGTTTTTAAGTGCTGTGTAATATTCCATGGTGTATAAATGCCACATTTTTTTTTTATCCATTCATCTATTGAAGGGCATCTGGGTTGGTTCCACAGTCTAGCTATTGTGAATTGTGCTGCTATGAACATCGATGTGGCAGTATCCCTGTAGCATGCTCTTTTAAGGTCTTCAGGGAATAGTCCAAGAAGGGCAATAACAGGGTCAAATGGTGGTTCCATTCCCAGCTTTCCCGGGAACCTCCATACTGCTTTCCAAATTGGCCGCACCAATTTGCAGTCCCACCAGCAATGTACAAGTGTACCCTTTTCTCCACATCCTCACCAGCACTTCTTGTTGTTTGACTTCATAGTGGCTGCCAATCTTACTGGAGTGAGATGGTATAACATTAGACTTTAAAAGGGATCATTTCAACTGTGCTTGGAAATCATCCTTCAAGGATACAATATCACTTTCATTTGCTAGTGGTAGTATTAGGCTAAAAGTCTTTTTATTGTTGTTGAGAAACAATGAGTCAGGCCAGTGCTTTGTAATTTTTTCATATCACATGCACGGAAAATGGTACTACTGTAAGGCACATGGGTATGAGTGGATGAAGCTGCTCTGGGCAGGAGATGGCACCCTGTATTTTGGCATACCTGTCACTTTGGTCTCAGACACTAGTGGGCTAAGGCACATTGGTTAGAAAGTTTGCTTTGGATTGTGTAATGTTAACAGGTGATTTCCCTGAGGAGACAGTTATTAGGCAATTGTTCAGAATTATCATCTCTCCCTGTCAGCTCGAAGATTTAACACTGAACAATCAAAAGGTGAAGTCATTATAGGTCCTTCCCTGCCACCATCCCTAGCTGCCATTTCTGGGAGAATGTCTTAAGAAATCTTCAGAACTCACTCCTGTGGAAGTGTCAGACTTCAGTAGTTCTGGAGCCTGGTACAGATCCTAAGAGAGCTAGTTAGGGGCACTGGGGACCTTTAAAACAAGAAAGGACCTTTATTTTTAACTGACATGCAACATACACATAGTAAAGTGCATTGATCTTATGTGTACAGTGGAATTATTACAAATAATTGTACAAATTATAGAACATTCCTGGCATCTCAGAGGTCTTCCCATGACCCTTCCTTCTCAGCCCTTCTCCTCCCAGCTCAGAAATACACATCATTTTGCTTTATCATCATCATCAATTGTGCCTGTTCTTGATCCTCACACAGTTGAATACTCTCTACAGAGTATATTCTTTTGAAACTAGCTTCTTTTATTCACCATAGTATCTCTGCAATTCATCCACGTAGTTGCATAACACTGAGTCTCTTTTGTAAATTTCCATTTAGTATTGTGTTGTATTTCATTCTTTCTTTAAAACCTAAAAAGTACAGAAATACTATGTATCACAATATTGAGAGTTACAACACCTGTGATTTTCATATTACATAATCCCAACGGAAATAAAAGGTAGATTGTAATGATCTACATAATATTGCAGTAAAAATTATTTTTAAAACTCATACCCCCAATTCCAAAAAAGGACTTAGGGCATATACCACTTTAAAAATTATCTGGATTTGATTCTGCTAGCTACTTTGCTCTAATGGTAGATAAGTAAATTTAAAGGAGGTGGTACATATACTGTATGTAGAGAACCAATTCCAACTAGTAAATTAACTGTTACTTTGTTCAGGCACAAATCTGAAAAATATAGATTCTTTGTGATATTCTACCCTAAATATGAGTGATGTTTAAAAAAAAAAAATAAGAATGTCTTACTTATCTAAAAGTTCAATAGCCTGTTAATGAAAATTAATACAGAAAATCATACTGAAATTACTTTTGCCCATGTTATCTTTAAGCTTAAAATGTCATTTGAAAATATTGAAGTCCTTTATTATTTAGAGAAGTGTCAACCAGGGAAACTTCATTGTGACATTGTGCTGCATAAAAACCATGTTTAACCCTCACATGGCTATGGGAAAAATGTCTTCCATTGCAAAACAAGAGACAAAAGAAAGTCTACAAAGTCAGTTTGGTTTAGGCCAGCTGGTTATTGTCAGCTACTCAAAAAAAAGTCAGAGAGGCCCTCCCCTAAAACTTCCTTCCCAGCAGGAATTCTTTTGACAATGACTTCTGTTTAGGGTCTTCCTGTCACTGTTTATTTTGGGGGCTTTGGGGTGTTCTTTTTTTAATGCATCACTGAGGTAAAGAATTGTTCTGTGTTTGTATTTCTTAAAGAATTTGCCTTGCACTGATTTTAATATCATACCTTCAATTTCAAGAATTAATGTTTATATTGTTTGTCATAGGGTATAACATAACATGTAGAGCAGAAACCAAAATTTGATTTCAAGCTAAAGATCATTTCCAGATGATTTTTAGGTTTATTTTCTACTCGTTTCTCATTGTATCACATTATTTAATCCTATTTCTGTTACCATAGTTTTAATGTGGATACTTTGATTTTAATTCAGTGAAGTACAAAATTGTCTTTGCCTTTAGGAGGAAAAGAAAATCTTCAAAAAGAAAATCTTCAAAATATGTTTTTAACTGAAATGTTTTTCTCCCAGCTTACTATAAGTATGACTTAAGGACTTAGACAGTCTTTAGAATCTTTTAATATTTATAACTCTTCTTAATTGTATGCTTTTCCTCACAGGGGACCATTTGCCTAAATCTTTGGAAGGATTTTTTATCTATGAAGAAGAAGGCTCTGGGTTTCCAGGTTTTAACAGGAAAGGAAATGATGCCATTGTAGTAGAACAATGGACTGTCATTGAGGTGAGCTGCAATCTCTAACATTTTACCCTTACCTTTATATTTATTTCACATGTTGGAGACCTTCATTGCTGAAACATGTAGAATCCTTAAACACAGATTTGACCATAGTTTGGAATTTTATCACAAATGCATAAAAAATTTCTTTCATACCCTTTACCCAATGTTGAAAGTAATGTGTTTTCTTCAATGCTAATTTTTTTGTAAGATAGCAAAATAAAATCTTTTCATAAATAGCAGGAGGTTCCAAAAACTTGGAATTCTCACCCTAAACACAGTCTCCTGGCACTGAGATTCTCTTTACACAATGCCATGACAACTGGTTGAAAGCAAAAAAAAAAAAAAAAAAAAAATCAGTCACTCAACTAAGCATTTTCTCTCCAAGCAACCAATGTGACTGACTTTTCTTAACTTTATGAATTGACTTTTGAAAGCAAAAATATCCGAAAGGTGTTCTCTTTCTTACCAGGCCAAATATGTACACACAGCATTGTCCTTCATAATCAGAGATGACATTGCTGCTGATGTTATGCACTCTGAATTCAGATGTCACTGAATGGACTGCCCTTGAGGTGGACAGACTGAATTCAGGTATACTCTGTTATGTGTATATGGCCCTCGCTGATGGGCTCCTACAGTGACACTTCTGTCTTCCTAGCCTTACAAAGGTTAGAGAGACATAGCCCATTTTCAAAGTGACTAGGAATTCCACTGGGCGTGGGGGAGGTTTGAGGGGAAGAAGTGAAGTTTTCAGTTTTAAAAAACAAATTCCAAATGAATAAAAAGCAGCAAAAAAAAAAAAAAATATATATATATATATATACAGCCAAGTTCCTCCCTCCCTCACTACTCAGTCCTCACTCCAGACTTTCATCTTTACTTTCATGGTTTTGTTCTAATGGGGGTTGCATATATAAATGTTCAATCAGTTGATACGGGTGTACAGAAATTTTTACCCGATTTCCTGTCTGGAAGCAGGGTGAAAACAACAAACTTATAAGGAAATTAGGGAGATTCAAGGTGGGCCCAATAAGTTGCATGTGACAAGTGACACCAAGAAGAGAAAGCACTCAAAAGCAGATGGGTCCATCAGAATATGAGGCTCAGCCTTAGAACAGTGTAGAATAGGTGTTGACAGGGGTGGTTCCTAAGCCATTTGGAAGTTAATTTTTGGTTATCTTGATGTGTACGTTGAATTTACTGTAATAATTTTAGACTTTTTTATTTTGGTTCTTGATGTGTTTGCTTACAGAAGAAGTGTGAATGATATAGGGTCCTTTGTAACTAAGTGAGTGAATATCCTTTCTCAGCCTTGCAGTGTCCGGATCACAGATATATATATAAATACAGCTGCTAATATCTTCCTCTTTTATCCTACAGCAACAAAAGAGGTATCAGCAGATAAAGAGTTCTGCCTTGGTAATTCAGTCATATATCCTGGGTTGGAAGGTGAGTCTAAAAGAAGTATGCTTTGTTTATTTGGGGGTTTTGGGTTCTTCCCAGGATGATGTATTTAGGCTTACCCTGCAGGGGACAACTCCTCTGCCTCCTGCCTACCCAGTAAACAATCCAATGGGAAGAATAAATATTATGGGCCAAGTGGGGGGCCCTGATGGCCATGTCTTGGCTGCTTCCTTCTAACCAGCTTTCTTTTTGAGAGCTTTGTTCTCCAAGCAGGAAGTTCTTGAAACAATACTGGACATGATCTCAGTATTCCCTTACCCCAGGTTTTTGATGGAAGCTGTGGTCCAGAAAGGTCTTACAGCCATTGCTTCCATGCTTGTGACGAGTCCTGTGCGATTTCAGCACCCCCAGCCTAGCAATTTCCATATGACCATCTTGCAGATTGCCCCGTCATGACTAAAAGATCCTGCACTCTGGCCATGTCTAGTGGAGAGAGGGTGACAAGGAGTGGTCACTGTTGAGTAACCTGGTTCCAGTCCTTCCTCCATTGCTTAGTTCAGGGTTCAATGAACTGTGTCTCTCATGCCCCATATCTAACCTGTGGCCTGTTTTGATACAACTAGCAAGCCAAGAATGGCTTTCATATTTTAAACTGTTGTTAAGAAAAAGCAAAAGAGGTGATTTCATGACATGTAAAATTTAATAAAAAATATAGCTTTGAATGCCATGAAGATTTGTTGGGACATATCACATTCATTCATTGCACAGACCATCCAGCTTTTGTTTAGCACTACAGCGGCAGTCAGGTGGTTGTGTTAGAGGTCATCTGACCTATAAAACCAAAAATATTTACCATCTTGCCCAGTACAGAAAAAGTCTGTGAACTTCTTGCTCGGAGCCTGTGCTGTTGGGAGATTTTATGGAGTAGTCTGGATCTAGACAGGATACTTTGAGGCTCCGGGTGCGTCCAGGCTTAGGGCTTCTTCAGAGAGTATACCCTAGGCCAGGAGTCCAGCAGCATTGGTGGACATTTGTCTAAACTGACCACGGAGGCCCTGGTTGTCCCACAGAAAAAATGTCAAAATGCAGACCTGAGCACACAGAGTAAGTGACTGCTGCCTGCTGGGTCTTCCCTAACCTCATTACTGGACCTTCAGACTCAGTCTGCAGGCTAAAAACTGCAGAGGCAGGACCTGGAGTCCACCTCCAATCCAGATACTTCCCTGGCTTCCATAAAATCCATTCCCAGCCATTACTGAAAAGAAGCCATCAGTTTGGGATCCGTGTGGTCAATGTTATTAGCAAATTTTAAAAACTTCTTTTAAATAAAAAGAATAGCTACACCTATATTCAAGACAGGTCATGATCAAAGAGGTACTATCTCTAAAGTTCCCCTGACCACATTCTGAGAACTCTCCTCTCCTCTGATGTGTGTCAGCTGGCATCGCTGTGGTTAGATTTTTCCTGTTGCCTCTCAGGCCAGGAGGCTGCTGTTCTCATCCTGTGCTGGGGGTGGGGTGGAACTGCCCTGTCAGGCTCAATGCTGTCCTTCTTGACCATCTCAGACTGTTCTGGGCTTCCCTTTCTTTAAGATGTTGATGTTTCACTGGGTTATGGGTGTTAGGACTTTCATCTCTTCCAGACTTTTCTCTTGGTTACTATGAATATTTTTCTTTTTATTTTAACATTCCCTTATTTGAGTCATTCTGTATCCTAGGCTCGAAAAATCCTACGGGAACTGAAACATCAGAAACGCTGTAAAGAGGCGGCCACAACCATTGCCGCCTACTGGCATGGGACCCAGGTAGGCCAGAGGCCCAGAGGAAAGCGATGGGCCAGGAGTGACGTGCACGGAGCCATGGACCCTCAGCTTCAAGGGGCAGAACGTGTTTCAATGGCTTAAGCTACTGAGCACGCGTTTGCCTCTCACTCTTGCCAACATTTTGGTGTGGGGTGGTGGCACATGCTTCTGCATTTACCGTTGGTGGTGACTGGTGTGTCTCTCTTTTTCTTTCTCCATTGGGGAGCAGCAGTAACCTTTCCTGCCTTAAACTTTTCTGTAACTCCTTTTCAAATGCATCACAGGCGCGAAGGGAACTGAGATGGCTGAAGGAGGAGGCTAGGAATAAACATGCTATTGCAGTTATTTGGGCTTACTGGCTTGGATCTAAGGTACTTGGTGCTCAAGTTCCCATTACTCCATTCTGGAATTCTGCAGTAATCAATCTTTATCTCTAGCATAGAGGGGATGAATGATTATAATCAGTAGTGACTCAGCCTGGTGCATGTCCTAGCAGCCAGATTTAATAAACCTGGAGATGTATCAGTAGTGTGCATAGGAAGCTTAGGCATGTGTAGACCAAAACAACTAATTGCTTACTAATAAGGCATTAGTAAATAGTTGCTAATTTTGAAAAACTCTTCAGTAACCTGCATGCTTGGTTTCTCCCTCTTACCCCCCACCCCTCCACTGATGTATGCTGGCAGCGTTTGTAGAGGGTTTTTTTTTTTTTTGGTGGGGTGGGGGTAGGGGGCATGTTGGGAATGTTAAGATTTGGACTTGAATTAGTCTTCAATGTGTTGGCAATGAAAATGCCTTTAATGCATGCCTTAAAAATTAATCCATGAATGAAATTGTGATTTTTTGGCTCTATGTGGCAGCTATTGATTATTAGAAGCAAAATATTACATGTGAAAAGAGTTATCTTTGATTTCACAGAAAAGTATGCTCATGCAAAGCTAGCTATAATTGCCACCGAAGAATCCCAGGAATTTCACCATCAGCTGTTTGCTTTCAGAAACAAAGGCCTCCTGAAATGTTCTCCCTAATCCCCAGGCAGAGTCCTGGGCTCTGTGAACATTTCACATACCCCAAGGGACAAGGTTTTTAGATGTTTTTGTTACTTAGAAAACCAAAGGTCATCTTTGCTAAAAATGTGTATTCCAGTTAGAGACACAAATATCCACAGAGTCCTCTGTTTTTAAGTCTACCTTGTCAACATTAGGAGCCCATCTTGTGAGAAAAAATGAGAAAAGTCAACCTTTGCCTGCATAAAGAACTCAGTTTGCCAAAAACTAACCAAAATTGTTCATTGGTGTTTTTCCTAAAACATCTGTGAAAAAAAAACTAGTTCCTTTTGTCATCTAAGGGAAATGTCCTCGCAGGGGCAGAAGGACTTATAGATGTTCTTTTGCTGAGATCTCTCCACTAATGAAGATTATTTCCAGTCATGTGCTATGTGATGTCTTAAAAAATTAAGCCTATTTTTTTCCATTTAAGATAGCATGCATTAATTTTTCCCTAAGATTAATTTACAAACCTGAAAGGTATTTATTTCACTTTTTGCCTTGTTTCAATCTTCAGTATATTTCCCTGTTTGGGACCTTAGCTAACATTTAATTTTTACACATACTACTTCTAATTTTTTAACTGGAAAAAATTCTTTGAGTTTTTAAATTTTCTTTCTCTCTTTTTTTTTAATTTGCACTTCAGTGAAGCAACCTTTATTCTTCTCAGTTTTGCAAATGGTTGTTCATGAGAGTTGCCTTTTTATTCATTGAAATGAGGTTCACAGCTTCTGTGGCCCCATGTACTCTCAGCAAAAGGGAAAATCTAGTGGACACTGTGTCACTCACCATTCTAAGGCTTCAATAAGGAATAAGAGAGTAGAGAAAGAAACAAAGAAAGAGCCAGAACAGGAGGGGGGAAAAAAGGAGAAGAATGGGCAGGTGGGTGAGGGACAATGACCTTGTCCCTGCTACACAATTTGGGTGCTACACAAATTGCCTCCTCTGGAGCAGAATCACCAACAGCCTCACCAGCTTGACACCAATCCCTTGGGTTGAAGTGGTTTTGCTCTGTTCTTCTTTCATTCTGGAATCCTATTCATAAATTGGCTTTTCTGTTTGGTGGGGTATCTTTTTCTGGTCATTTGTGCTGTCTGCATTGGGCTGTCTCTTTTATTTACTATCTAAAACATTCTAGGCTCGAAGGGAATTGAAACGCTTGAAGGAGGAGGCTAGGCGTAAGCATGCGGTTGCTGTCATTTGGGCTTACTGGCTTGGACTGAAGGTACTTCCTCTACCACTTCTTTCTGCCCAGGGTGAACTCTGTAAAGCCTAGCACCTACTAACCCTGAAAGAACTACTGATAATGCTTGCTGATGGTCTGCACAGTCTATAAAATGTCATCTTGCCTGATTTTTCTTTTTGAGAAGAAACATGTATGCTAATATTTTTGTGATTGTAATTTAATAGGTGTCAAGTCGTACACAATGTGGCATATTTTATGAAAGATCCTTTGTCACCTGAGTTTAATTTTGTGTTAATCTTTTGAGCATATTTTTTTTTTTAAATCATGAGACAGAGCACAATGGTGGAGCTGAAACTGACCAGCCACCCACAATCACCAGCCTGGGCATAGCGGGTTTCCTTTGCCTGCATCTGCCTCTTCTGCTCCTCTAAAGGCTGCTTGGAGTCCAGCATTCTTCAAAGCAAGCATCATCTTAACTGTTCAGCGTAGACACGAAAGGGTTTTGTGTCAGTAAACTTATGGATTTTCATGAATGAGATGACAGAGATCAGTGGATCTTGCAGTTAATGAGAACTTTAAATTCAAATGCCTTGTGATTAGGGCAGGGTTTTATTCCAGAGAGATGCTTATTGCTGCAGTAGGACAAGGGTACACATAATTAAATATGTAAATACGACTGGGCTTTGAAACCTTCAAAATGGCTTTCAGACAGTGTGAAGATTTGGCCTTCTTAATATTCAACTAATAATCACCTTAAGGAATCATCCAAAATCATCTATCTATAGTGCCTACTGGGGATAATTAGACCCCCTCTTTTTTTATACTGTATTTCCTCTTCATTATTTTTACTTTAATCTGATAACACTGAATCTTATTCTAAACATTTAAATATTAACTGAGAAATCATTGACTCTGAATCTGAACAACCCTTAGAAATATCCCTGAATCTTTGAACTTTCTACAATTTCCCCTGAAAGTTCAGCCTATAAACTTTAAAATGTCCTTATTAATCCTGAATACTCATGAAGTAATTTTTGAAGTAATTAAGAAGTAACTTAAATGTGAATTTAACAGATGTTCTGTTTGAAGAATTCTGAAAAAGTTCGTTAACTGCTTTTTTTTAGATGCCAAACAAAACTAAACATTTTTCCATTTTAGTCACATCTTCTAATTTGCATTGTAATTTTCATAAAAAGAAGGGAAGTAAACAACATTGAGTCAGGATTCTTACTCTGTGATAATTTCTATCAGTAATAAATACGTTTATCTTCAGTTCTTGGTTTAATTGCATATTATTTCAAATGTTTTTGCATTCAAGGTGTGCATTTAGCAACCTGCTATACAAATTCAGCTTGTAGATATTAAATGTCATTTTAGCAGAAGTTAAATAGCTTTTCCCCCAGTTTCCAATGAGGCAAAAATATTTTAAGGTGTTACCACTATTATTGTTACAAAATAAGATTAAACTTCTTTGGAGTCCAAAAATGAAATTAATTTTACCTTTTTTTTCTTAAAAGCAGATTATATTGATATGAACAATAGCTTTGCCCTTTGAAATGATTTGATTTTTTTTTTTGGAAATGATTGTAAAGTACACTGAACCCGGACCTTTTAGGACTCCTGGTGCCCACGAGAGGTCTCCATTGTATATACCAGCATGTTATCACCAGCCTTTTACTGTTTATGTTTTGGGGAGAAATGACCTATTCTGTAGAATATCAAAAAGCATGTTGCAGTGAGCTCAGTTATTACAATGAGTTTCAACTAGATAGAACTAACCACAGCAGAACTTCTAATCCCTTGTTTAAAGATGTTCACATGCAACTTGTTCCACCTTAATTTGTGTGCTTTCCTGAACTATTATAATTTCAGGAAATTTTCAATTTCTTCATATCCCTTCTAGCATCATAAGTTGGAGATTCAAAATATTTGTGAATCTAACAATTCCATGGCTGAAAGGGAAATTATAAGTGGAATATAAATACAAGGAGGAACTGCCTTTATGGCATATGGCATAAATTTTAAACCTTAATAATCTTCAGTTGTGTATAGTGGGTCTGGGGCTCAGATGCCCAGAGGGACCAACCTAGTGACAGAGAAGCAGCAGGTGGAAGGTGGCATGGGACCGCAGGACTCAGGCAGTTTGGAACATGCCTGTCTCTTCAACAGTGACCACTCTGGCCCACCAGGTCCTTTACTTGTAGGAATGGGGCTCACTGTTGCTAAACCCAAGAAAATTATAAAAGAAATCTACAGTCTTAACGAGTAAGATATTTATGTACAAACTGAGTTTGGTTAGTATGTTGGTAGCTTTCTAATGTAGAAATATTTTGAACATGTGCATTTAAACCTAAGAAATTGGCAACAAAAGAAAAAGCTACTTAATTCCAGATTATTCAAATAGAGTAATATTTTGCTATATCCTGGCTCTCCCATTTATATTAGGATGATAATAAATTTAATATTTCTCAACTTCAAAGTTAGCTGTATCATTCATTCACAAACTCCTCATTTAGTTATTGTTCTTCATTAGACAGTATACAGAATAAATTAAAACAATGTAGCAAGGGAGAGTGAATCAAAACCATAATATATGTTTTAAGTGCTATGATAACATTAAGTGTAAATTGAACGGAGGATAATGGTAGTTTAAAAGCTTCTTACTATTTTATTTTTTACTTAATAAAATACTAAAAAATAACTATTTTATTTTTAGCCACATTCAGTTTTCAGTGTACAACACTGAAGTTCTGTCTTCATATGCAAGGTTTTTGGAAATATCAATATAGTTCCTCAGATATTTCTTTCCCCCGCATTTGTTAAAAAAAAAAAACTGAAGGGAGATTATCTTATGTAATATTTTCTGAAGTGTATTTTAATTTGTGGCAAATTTGCACAAATGTTTCTTGTCAAATCATCTATTTTAAAAACCTACTAATGGTATTTAAAACATCCATTCATTTTGATATTATCATTTTTCATCTCTCAATTTCTTTTTCTCTGACTTAAGATCTACCATTTGAGTGTGCTTTCATTAGTTTACTCAATCCAGAAAGGATACTTATAAATTGCTTGTTTCACAAGTTGTCTTTTTTTAAAAAAGAGGTGTATCCTTGTGATCACATGCTGGCCACGCTGTAACCACAGATCTGCTTTATCTTCTTAAAGGTACAGAGAGAATACAGGAAGTTTTTCAGAGCTAATGCTGGAAAGAAAATCTATGAGTTTATGCTTCAGAGAATTGTAAGTTGACATTTTATATGTATGGCTAATTAACCTTATTGGATTAAGAACTTGCTAATACCAACTCAGTAAACTCAGTAAATTGTGAATTTTTTAAGTGTCTTTTTTGGTAACGATTTTTTTTTTTTTTTTTAAAGAGAGAGTGAGAGGGGAGGAGAGAGAGAGAGAATTTTTAATATTTATTTGTTAGTTCTCGGCGGACACAACATCTTTGTTGGTATGTGGTGCTGAGGATCAAACCCGGGCCGCACGCATGCCGGGCGAGCGCGCTACCGCTTGAGCCACATCCCCAGCCCCTTTTGGTAACGATTTTAAATCATAACTGAACAGAGTTAATAATCTTTTGTATCATTCTCCATGTCCCAAATTCAGGAGAATTGTGTCAGAAAGATGGTAGGTGCCCATACCTGATTCATAAAATTGTCATCTTCTTTGACAGAAAAAACTTGGAGGAAAGTGATTCATCAGGAAAGTCAGACTCTTTCTCTGTTAAACCTCAAGAGCTGCAGCAGGGCAAACAAGTTAGGGGTAAAGGAAAGCAAGACTGGGTGAGGCTGGATCCTGCCCTTTGCTTCTAGAGAAGTGAATGCAGTGGGGAAAAGAGTGCAAACACTGGGATGGGCCTGCATTGCTGCTTAAGATTTGTTACTTTAGCAAGTTATTTAGCTTCTGCAAACCTTGTTTGGTCATCTGTAAAATGGGTGTAATAATAGCACTAACCTCCAAGCTGTTATGAGGATTGAAATGGGATAATGCTATGAAACTCTTACAGTGCCTGGCACGTTATATACAGATGCTCCTCCACTTAATGATGGAGGACTCCCATTAATTCATCATATATTGAAAATATGATATAGATAATACACTGAGTACGCCAAACCTACCAAACATAGCCTAGCAGCACACCCCACGGCAGGGTTTTAGTTGTGCACCCTCCTGATTGCATGGCTGACTGGATGCCATCCGTGCTCACTACTGTTGCCCAGCATCTCGAGAGCCTTGAGCCACATGTGACTAGTCCAGAAAAAGACCAGAATTCAAAGAACAGTTGCTACTGAATCTACATTGCTTTTGCATCATTGTAAAGTTAAAAAAAAAAAAAAAACACAAGCTGAACCTTTGCTAGGTTGGGGACCATGTGTTCTCTATAG
>NW_027521993.1:0-39176 GCF_052094955.1 Ictidomys tridecemlineatus
ATTCCAGTCTCTAATGTCTGCTCTATGCAAGATCCTTCTGCACCCCGTTCTTCATACTTTGCTAGCTGTAACAGTCATTCTGCACGTCAGTCTCCAACCTCATCTCTCTGCAACAGCCCTTGTGCACCTCAGTATTCAACCTCTGTTCTCTGCAGCTGTCCTACTGCACCCCAGGCTACAAACTCTGCTCTCTATAACAGTCCTTCTGCACCCCAGTCTCCAAACTCTACTTTCCATATCAGTTATTCTGCACCCCAGTCTAAAACCTCTGCTGTCTGTAACATTCCTTCTGCACCACAGTCTCCAACCTCTGCTCTCTGTAAAAGTCCATCTGCACCCCAGACTCCAATCTCTGCTCTCTTCAAACGTCTTATTATAGCCCAGTATCCAACATCTGCTCTCTGCAATGATCTTTCTGCATCCCAGTCTCAAACGTCTGCCCTCTGCAACAGTCCTTCTACACCCGAGTCTCCAACATCTTCTCTCTGCTAAGTCCTTCTGCACCCCAGTCTCCAGCCTCTGCTCTCTGCAGCAGTCCTTCTGCACCCCAGTCTAAAACCTGTACTCTCTGAAACTATCCTACTGCAACCCGGTCTCCATACTCTGCTCTCTATAGCTATCCTTCTGCACCTCAGTCTCCAAACTTTGCTCTCTTCAACGATCCTTCTGCACCCCAGTCTCCAAACTTAGCTCTCTGTAACAGTCCTTCTGTACAGCAGTCTCCAACCTCTTCTCTCTATAACGGTCCTTCTGCACCCCAATTTTAAAACTCTGCTCTCTATATCAGTCCTTCTAAGCCTCAGTCTGAAACTTCTGCTCTCTGCAACAATCCTTCTAAACCCCATTCTCCAAACTGTGCTATCTGTAACAATGCTTCTGCACCCCAGTCTCCAACATCTGCTCTCTGTAACAGGTCTCTTGCAACCCAGTCTCCAAACTCTGCTCTCTGTAACAGGCCTTCTGCACCCCAGTCTCATAACTCTGCTCTCTGCAAAAGTCTTTCTACACCCTAGTTTCCAACCTCGTCTTTCTGCAACAGTCCTTCTGCACCGCAGACTCCAAGCTCTGCTTTCTGTAACAGTCCTTCTGCACATCAGTGTCCAAACTCTGCTCTCTGAAAAATTCTTCTTCACCTCAGTCTCCAAACGCTGCTCTCTGTAACAGACTTTCTAAACCCCATTCTCCAATCTCTGCTCTCTGTACCAGTTCTTCTGGTCACCAATTTACAAACTCTGCAATCTGTAATGCTCCTTCTGCACCCAAGTCTCTATCCTCTGCTCTCTGTAAGAATCCTTCTGCACCCCAGTCTCTAACCGCTTTTCTCTGTAACAGTCCTACTGAACCTCAGTCTCCAACCTCTGCTCTCTGTAATGAACCTTCAGCACCTCAGTCTCCAACCGCTTCTCTCTGTAACCGGCCTTCTGAACCCCATTCTCCAACCTATCCTTTATGGATCAGTCCTTTCGCAAACCAATTTTCTACCTCTGCTCTCTGTAACAATTCTTCTGCACCTGAGTCTCCAACCTCTGCTCTCTGAAACGGTCTGTCTGCTACCCAGTCTCCAAACTCTGTTCTCTTCATAAGTCTTTCTGCACCCCAGTATCCAACCTCTGCTCTCTGTAACAGTCCTTCTGTACCACAGTCTCAAAACTCTACTCTCTGTAACTGTCCTTCTGCACCCCAGACTCCAAACTCTGCTCTCTGCAACAGTCCTTCTTTACCCCAGTCTCCAACCTCGGGTGCCTGCAAAAGTCCTTCTACACCCCAGTCTCCAAACTCTGCTATCTGCAACAGTCCTTCTGCACCCCAGTCTAAAAACTCTGCTCTCTGTAACAATGTTTCTGTACCTCAGTCTCGAACCTCTACTCTTTGTAACAGGCCTTCTGCATCTCAGTCTCCAACCTCTGGTCTCTGCAACAGTCCCTAAGCACCGATGTCTCAAATTCTGGTCCCTGCAACAGTCGTTCTACAGCCCAGTCTCTAAACTCTGCTATCTGCAACAGTCCTTCTGCACCTTACGCTTTAACCTCTTCTCTCTGCAACAAACCTTCTGCACCCCAGTCTCCAACATCTGCTCTTGACAACAGTCCTTCTGCACCTCAGTCTGAAAACTCTGCTCTCTAAAACGATCCTTCTTCACCTTATTTCCCAAACACTTATCTCTGCAATGGTCCTTCTGAACCCAAGTATTCAACCTCTCCTCTCTGTAACAATCCTTCTGGAACTCAGTCTCCAACATCTACTCTCTGAAAAAGTCCTTCTGAACCCCAGTCTCTAACATCTGCTCTCTGCAACAGTCCTTCTGCACCTCAGTCTGAAAACTCTGCTCTCAGAAACGATCCTTGTGCACCCCTGTCTCAAAACTCTGCACCTTGAAACAGTCTTTCTCCAACCCAGTCTCCAAACTCTGCTCTCTGTAACAGTACTCCTGTAGTGCAGTCTCCAAAATCTTCTCTCTGTAACGGTCCTACTGCACCCCAGTCTCTAACCCCTGCTTTCTGCATCAGTCCATCTGCACCCCTGTCTCCAACCTCTGCTCTCTGTAACAGTCCTTTTGCACCTAAGTCTCCAAACTCTGCTGTCTGCAACAGTCTTCTGGATCCAAGTCTCAAACCTCTGCTCCCTGCAACAGTCCATCTGCACCTCAGTCTCTAACCTCTACTCTCTGTAACAGTCCTTCTGCACCTCAGTCTCCAACATTTGCTCTTTGTAAGATTGTTCTGCAACCTAGTATCATAACTCTGCCCTCTGTAATAATTCTTCTGAACCCCTTATCCAAACTCTGTTCTCTGTAACAGTCCTTTTGCAAACCAGTCTCAATACTCTGCTTTCCACAAAGATCCTTCTGCACCCCAGTCTCCTTCCTCTGCTCTCTGCAACAGTCCTTCTCCACCCCAGTCTCCAACCTCTGCTCTCTGTAACAGTCCTCCTGTAGTGCACTCTCAAAAATCTACACTATGTAACGGTCCTTCTGCACCCAAGTCTCCAATCTCTGCTCTCTGTAACACTCCTTCTGCACCTCAGTCTCCAAACTCTGCTCTCTGCAACAGTCCTTCTGCACCTAAGTCTGAAAACTTTGTTCTCTGCAAGGATCCTTCTGCACCCCTGTCTCAAAACTCTGCTCTCTGTAACAATCCTTCTGCACCCCAGTCTCCAACCTCTGCTCTCTGTAAGAGGCCTTTTGCACCCTATTCCTCAACCTCTTCTCTCTGTAAGAGTGCTTCTTCACCTCAGTCTACAAACTCTGCTCTCTGCAACAGTCCGTCTGCACCCCAGTCTCCAAACTCTGCTTACTGTATCAATCCATCTGCACCACAATTTCCAACATCTGTTCTCTGTAAGAGTCTTTCTCCACCTCAGTCTACAAACTCAGCTCTCTGCAACAGTCCGTCTGCACCCAAATCTCCAACATCTTCTTTCTGCAACAGTCATTCCACACCAAATCTCCAACCTCTGCCTCTGTAACAGTCCTAATGTAACCTAGTATCCAACCTCTGGTCTAGGCAACAGTACTTCTGCACCCCAATGTGAACCTGTGCTTTCGGCTACATTCCTTATGCACCCCAGTGTCCAGCCTCTGCTCTCTGCAACAGTCCCTCTGCAACCCAGTGTCCAATATCTGCTATCTGTAAAAAATTTTTTGCACCTCAGTGTTCAACCTCTGCTCTCTGCAATAGTCCTTCTGCATCTCAGTCTCCATAAACTACTCTCTGTAAATGTACTTCTGAACACCTTGTCAAAACTCTGCTGTCTGTATCAGGCCTTCTGCACCCAGGTCTCCAACCTCTGTTCTTTCTAACAATTTTTCTGCACCTCAGTCTCAAAATTTTGCTCTCTACAACGATCCTTCTGCACCCCAGTGTCCAACCTCTGCTCTGTGTAACAGTCCTGCTGCACCTCGGTCTACAACCTCTGCTCTTTGTAAGATCCTTTTGCACCCTTGTCTAAAAACTCTGCTCTCTATAGGAGTTCTTCTGCACACCAGTCTCCAATCTCTGCTCTCTGTAACAGGCCTTTTTCACCCAAATCTCCCACCTCTACTCTCTGTAACAGTCCTTTTGCACCTCAGTCTCCAACTTCTGCTCTCTATAACAGTCCTTTTGCACCTCAGTCTCCAAACTCAGCTCTCTGCAACTATCCTTCTGCACCTCAGTCTCAAAACTCTACTCTCTGTAACAGTCCGTCTGCACCCCAGTCTCCAAACTCTGCTTACTGTATCACTCGATCTGCACCGCAATTTCCAACATCTGCTCTCTGTAAGAGTATTTCTGCACCTCAGTCTCCAACCTCTTATCTCTGCAACAGTCATTCTGCAACTCAGTCTCCAAATTCTGCTCTCTGTAAGATCCTTCTGCACCCCTATATTTAACCTCTCTTCTCTGAAACTGTCCTTTTGAATCCCAGTCTCAAAACTCTGCTCTCTGTAACAGGACTTCCGCACCTCAATCTTCAACCTCTGCTCTCTGAAACAGTCCTTCTGAACCCAGTCTCCAACCTCTGCTTTCTACATAAGTCCTTCTGGACCCTAGTTACCAACATCTGCTCTCTGAAACAGTCTTTCTGCACGCCACTCTCCAACATCTGTTCTCTGCAACAGTCCTTCTGCACCTCAGTCTGAAAACTCTGTTGTCTGCAACGATCATTCTGCACCCCAGTTTCCAACCTCTTCTCTCTATAACAGTCCTGCTGTACCACAGTCTCCAAAATCTTCTCTCTGTAAGATCCTTCTGCAACCCTGTCTGCAAACTCTGCTCTATGTAACAGGACTTTTGCACTCCATTCTCTAACCTCTGCTGTCTGCAACAGTCTTTCTGCACCGGAGTCTCCAAACTCTGCTTTCTGTATCAGTCCATCTGCAACCGAATCTCCAACCTCTGCTCTCTGTAACAGTCCTTCTGCACCTCAGTCTACAAATTCTGCTCTCTGCAACAGTCCTTCTGCCACCCAGTCTCCAATATCTGCTCTCCGAAACAGTCCTTCTGCACCAAAGTCTCCAAACTCTGCCTCTGTAACAGTCCTACTGAAAGGCAGTCTCCAACCACTACTCTCTGCAAAAGTGCTTCTGCACACAAATCTCAATCCTGTGCTCTCCGCAACAGTTCTTCTACACCCAATGTCCAGCCTCTGCTCTCTGCAGCAGACCCTCTGCAACCCAATCTCCAACCTCCGCTCTCTACAATGATCCTTCTGCACCTCATTCTCCAAACTCTACTCTCTGTAAAAATACTTCTGAACCCCTTCTCCAAACTCTGCTCTCCGTAACAGGCCTTCTACACCACTGTCTCTGAAAACTTTTCTCTATAACAATCCTTCTGCACCCCAGTCTCCAACCTCTGCTTCCTACAACGATTCTTCTGCACCCCAGTCTCCAACTTCTGCTCTCTGCAACAGTCCTTCTGCACCCCAGTCTCCAACATATGCTCTCTACAATAGTCCTTCTGCACCTCAGTCTGAAAACTCTGTTCTCTGCAACGATCCTTCTGCACCCTAGTCTCCAACATCTGCTCTCTGTAACAGTCCTACTGCACCATGGTCTACAACCTCTGCTCTATGTAACATCCTTGAGCAACCTTGTCTAAAAACTCTGCTCTCTGTAACAGTTTTTTTGCACCCCAGTCTCCAACCTCGGCTCTCCGTAACAGTCCTTTTGCACCTCAGTCTTCAAACTCTGCTCTCAGCAACGATTCTTCTGTACCTCAGTCTCCAAACTCTATTCTCTGTAACACTCCTTCTGCACCCCAGTCTCAAACCTCTTCTGTCTGCAATGATTTTTCTGCACCCCAGTCTCCAAACTCTGCTCTCTCTAACAGTTCTTCTGAACCTCAGTATCCAACGTCTTCTCTCTGTAACAGTCCCTTTGCACCTCAGTCTTCAACCTCTGCTCTCTGGAAAAGTACTTCTACACCCCATTCTCTAACCTCTGTTCTTTGCAACAGTCCTTCTAAACCACAGTCTTTAACATCTGCTCTTTCTAGCGGTCATTCTGCACCTTAGTCTCCAACCACTGCTCTCTGTATCAGTACTTCTGCACCCCAGTATCCAAACTCTGCTCTCTTTAACATTCCTTCTGCACCTCAGTCTCCAACCTCTGCTCTTTCCGACAGTTCTTCTGCACCCCAGTCTCCCACCGCTGCTATCTGCAACAATCTTTCTGCACCCAAGTCTCCAACATCTTCTCTCTGTAAAAACCCTCTGCACCTCAATCTCCAAACTCTACTCTCTGTAACAGTCGTTCTGCACCTCAGTCTCCAACCTCTGTTCTGTGTAAGATCTTTCTGTAACCCAGTCTCCAAACTCTTCCCTCTGCAACAGCCCTTCTGCTCCTCAGTCTGACACCTCTGCTCTATTCACGATCCTTCTGCACCCCAGTCTCCAAACACTGCTCTCTGTAACAGTCCACCTGCACCTCAGTCTCCAAACTCTGCTCTCTGTAAGATCCTTCAGCAACCCAGTCTCCAAACTCTGTTCTCTAAAACTGTCCTTTTGCACCCCAGTCTCCAAAATATCCTCTCTGTAACAGGCCTTCTGAACGCCAGTCTCCAAACTCTTCTCTCTGTAGCAGGCATTCTACACCTCAGTCTCCAATATCTGCTCTAGGCAACGATCTTTCTGCACCCCAGTCTCCAACCTCTGCTCTCTGCATTGATCCTACTGCACCTCAATCTCAAACCTCTAATCTCTGCAACTTTCCTTCTGCAACTCAGTCTCCAAATTCTGCTCTATGTTAGATATTTCTGCACCCCTGTATCCAACCTCTGCTCTCTGTAACAGTCCTTCTGCATCCGAGTCTCTAACCTCTGCTCTCTGCAACAGTCCTTCTGTGCCCCAGTCTCCAACATCTGCTTTCTAAAACAGTTGTTCTGCACCTCAGTCTCAAAACCCTTCTCTCTGCAACGATCCTTTTGCACCCCAGTCTCCAACCTCTGCTCCCTGTAACAGTCCTTCTGCACCTCAGTCTCCCAACTCTGCTCTCTGTTAGATTTTTCTGCAACCCAGTTTTAAACTCTGCACTCTGTAACAGTCCTTCTGCACAACAGTCTCCAACTTCTGCTCTCTGTAACAGACATTCTGCACCTCAGTCTCCAACCTCTTCTCTCTTCAAAGATTCTTCTCCACCCCAGTCTCCAACATCTGATCTCTGCAACACTCCTTTTGAACCCAAGTCTCCAAACTCTGCTCTCTGTAAGATCCATCTGAACCCCAGTCTCCAAACTCTATTCTCTGTAACAGTCCTTCTGCACCCCAGTCTCCAAACTCTGCTCTCTCTAACAGTCCTTCTGCACCTCAGTCTCCAAACTCTGCTCTGTGTAACAGTCCTTCTGCACTCCAGTTTCTAAAATCTGCTCTCTTGAACGATCCTTCTGGAACCCAGTCTCATATTTTTGCTCTTTGGAACAGTCCTTCTGCACCACAGTCTCCAACCTCTGCTCTTTTTAAGACCTTGCTGCACTCCAGTTTCCAAACTCTGCTCTGTGTAACATTCCTTCTTCACCCCAGTCTCCAAACTCTGTCCTCTACAAAAGTTTTTCTGCTCCCCAGACTCCAAGATCTGTTCTCTGTAACAGTCCTTCTGTAACACAGTCTCCAAACTCTGCTCTTTGTAACGATTTTTCTACACCCCAGTCTCCATCTCTGCTTTCTGGATTAGTCTGTCTGAACCACAGTCACCGAACGCTGTTCTACGTATCTATCCTTCTGCACCTCAGTCTCCAACCTCTGCTCTCGGTAACACTCCTTCTGCACCCCAGTCTCTAAAATCTGCTCTCTGCAACATTCCTTCAGCACCCCAGTCTTCAACATCTGCTCTCTGCAACACTACTTCTGCACCCCAGTCTCCGAACTCCGCTCTCTGCAAAGATCCTTCTGGTCCCCAGTCTACAACCTCTGCTCTCAGTAACAGTCCTTCTGCTCCACAGTCTCCAACCTCTGCTCTCTATAAGTTCATTCTGAACTCTAGTTTTCAACCTCTGCTCTCTATAACATTACTTCTCCACCCCAGTCTCAAACCTCTGTTCTCTGCAACAGTCCTTCTGCTCCCAGTCTCCGAGATCTGTACTCTGTAACAGTCCTTCTGTTTCGCAGTCTCCAACATCTGCTCTTTGTAAAGGTCCTTCTACACCCCAGTCTCCAAACTCTGCTTTCTGTATCAGTCTGCCTGAACCCCAGTCTCCAAAATCTGTTCTCTGTATCTATCCTTTGCACCTCAGTCTCCAACCTATGCTCTATGTAAGAGTGCTTCTGCACTCCAGTCTCCAAACTCTGCTCTAGGTAACAGTCCTATACCACAGTCTCCGAACTCTGCTCTCTGTAACGGTCCTTCTACACCTTCATTTCCAAACTCTGCTTCCTGTAACAGTTTTTCTGCACCTGAGTCTCCAAACTCTGCTCTCTGTAACAGTCCTTCTACACCCCAGTCTCCAATCACTGCTCTCTGTCAAAGTTCACCTGTACCTCAGTCTGAAACCTCTGCTCTCTACGATTCTTCTGCACCCCAGTCTCCAACCACTGCTCTCTGTAACAGTCCACCTGCAGCTCAGTCTCCAACTTCTGCTCTCTGTAAGATCCTTCAGCAACTCAGACTCCAAACACTGCTCTCTATCACAGTCCTTCTGCACCCCAGTCTCCAACCTCTCCTCTGTGTAACAGGCCTTCTGCACAAATGTCTCCAAACTCTGCTCTATGCAGCAGTCATTCTACACGCCTGTCTCCAACCTCTGCTCTCTGCAATGATCCTACTAAACCCCAGTCTCCAACCTCTCATCTTTGAAACAGTCCTTCTGCACCTCAGTCTTCAACCTCTGCTCTCTGTAATAGGCCTTCTGCACCTCAGTCTCCAACCTCTGCTCTCTGCAACAGTCCTTCTAAACCGCAGTCTCCAGCCTCTGCTCTCTGCAATGATCTTTCTGCATACCAGTCTCTAACAACTGCTCTCTGCAACAGTCCTTCTGCACCCCAGTCTACAACCTCTGCTCTCTGCTACAGTACTTCTGCACCGCAGTCTCAAACCTCTGCTCTCTGCAACATTTCATCTGCACCAGAGTCTCCAACCTGTGCTCTCTGTAACTGTCCTGCTGCAACCCAGTCTCCAAACTCTGCTCTCTATAGCGATCCTTCTGCACCTCATTCTCCAACCTCTGCTCTCTGCAACGATCCTTCTGCACCCCAGTCTCCATTCTCTGCTCTCTGTAAAAATTCTTTTGCACCCCAGTCTCCAACCTCTCCTCTCTGTACAATTTATTCTGCTCCTCAGTCTCAAAGTTCTGCTATTTGTAAAAGTCTTTCTGCACCCCAGTCTCAAAACTCTGCACTCAGAAATGATCTTTCTTCACTTCAGTCTCCAACCTCTGCTCTCTTTAATACTTTTTCTGCACCCCAGTCTCCAACATCTGCTCTCTGCAACGATTCTTTTTCTCCCCACGCTCCAACATCTGCTCTCTGCAGCAGTCCTTTTACTCCCCAGTAACCAAAATCTGCTCTGTGTAACAATCCTTCTGCACCCCAGTTTAAAAACTTTGCTCTCTCTAATAGTCCTTCTGAACCTCAGTCTCAAAAATGCTCTCTGTAAGATCTTTGTGCAACCCAGTCTCGAAATTCTGTAATATACCTTCTGCACCCCAGTCTCCAAACTCTGCTCTCTGTAGAAGGCCTTCTGCACCCCAGTCTCCAACCTCTTCTCTCTGCAACAATCCTTCGTCACCTCCGTCTCCAAACTCTGCTCTCTGCAACAGTCCTTCTGGACCCCAGTCTCCAAACTCTGCTCTCTGTAACAATCCTTCTGCACTTCAGTCTCCAACCTATTCTCTCTGCAATGGTTTTTCTGCACCCCAGAATCTACCCTCTGTTCTCTGTAATAGTCCTTCTGATCCCCGGTCTCCAAATTTTGCTCTCTGTAAAAGTCCTTCTCTACTGCAGTCTCCAAACTCTGATCCCTGTAACGGTCCTTCTGAACCCCAGTCTCCAACCTTTGCTTTGTGTATCAGTATTTCTGCACCCCAATCTCCAACCTCTGCTCTCTGTAACAGTCCTTCTGCACCCCAGTCTCCAACATCTTCTCTCTGCAACGATCCTTCTTCCCCAAGCTCCAAGCTCAGCTCTCTGCAACGGTTCTTCTGCACCCCAGTTTTCAACCTCTGCTCTCTTTAACAGTCCTTTTGCACCTCCTTCTCCAAACACTGCTCTCTGTAACAGTCCTTCCGCACCCCACACTCCAATTTCTGCTCTCGATAACAGTTCTTCTGTACCCCAATCTCAAAATTGTGCTCTCTGTAACACTCATTCTGCACCCCATACTGCACACTCTGATCTCTGTTACAGTCCTTCTGGACCTCAGTCTCAAACCTATTCTCTCTGTATCAGTTCTTCTGCACCTCCGTTAACAAATTTTTTCTCTGCAATTGTCTTTCTGCACCCCAGTTCCAACCTCTGCTCTTTGCAACATTTCTTCTGCTCCCCAGTCTCCTAACTGTGCTTTCTGTAACTTTGTTTCTGACCCCAGACTCCAAGCTCTGCTCTCTGTAAAAATCCTTCTGCACCTCAGTCTCCAAACTCTGATCTCTTCAACTATCCTTCTGCACCTCAGGTTCCAACGTCTGCTCTCTGCAATGATCCTGCTGCACCCCAGTTCTCAACCTCTGCTTTCTGTAACCGTCCTTCTGCACCTCAGTTGCCAACCTCTCCCCTCTGTACCAATCCTTCTGCACCTCAGTCTCCAACCTCTGATCTCTGTAACAGGCCTACTACATCCCAGTCTCCAACCTCTGCTCTCTGTAACACTTCTTCTGCACCACAGTCTCGAAACTCTGCTCTCGGGAACAGTCATTCTGCACCCGAGTCTCCAAACTCGGCTCTCTGTAACAATTCTTCTGCACCCCATTCTCCAACCTCTGCTCTCTATACAGTTTTTCTGCACCCCAATCTCCAAACTCTGCTGTCTGTATCACTCCTTCTGCACCCCAGTCTCCATCCTCTGCTCTCTGTAAGAATCCTTCTACACCCCAGTCTTTAACCTCTGCTCTCTGTAAATGTCCTTCTGCACCTCAGTCTCAAACATCTGCTCTCACTAACGGTCCTTTTGCACCCCAGTCTCCAACCTCTGCTCTCTGTAACGATCCATCTACAACTTAGTCTCCAACCTCTGCTCTCTGAAACAGTTCATCTGGACCCTAGTCTCCAACATCTGCTCTCTGAAAGGATCCTTCTTCTAACCAGTCTCCAACCTCTGCTCTCTGAAACAGTCATTTTGTATCACAGTCTCCAACCTCTTCTTTTTGTAACGGTCCTTCTGCTCCCCAATTACCAGGCTCTGCTTTCTGTAACAGTCTTTCTGCACCCCAGTCTCCAAACTCTTCTCTCTGCAATGATCCTTCTGCACCTCAGACTCCAACGTCTGCTCTCTGAAACAGTCCTTCTGCACCCCAGTCTCCAGACTCTGCTCTCTGGAATATCATTTTCATCTCAGTCTCCAAACTCTGCTCTTTGTAGCAGTTCATCTGCACCCCAGTATCCAAACTCTGATCTCTTTAAAAGTCCTTCTGCACCTTAATCTCCAAACTCTGCTCACTGTAAGAGTCCTTCTGTACTGCAGTCTCCAACCTCTTCTCTCTATAATGGTTCTTCTACACGCGAATTGCCAACCTCTGCTTTCTGGAACAGTCCTTCTAAGCCTCAGTCTGAAAACTCTGCTCTCTGCAATGATCCTTCTTCACCCCAGTCTCCAAACTGTGCTATCTGTAACAATCCTTCTGCACACCAGTCTCCAATCTCTGCTCTCTGTAAAAGGTCTTCTGCACCCCAGTCTCAAACTCTGCTCTCTATAACAGGCCTTCTGCACCCCAGTCTCCAACCTCTTATCTCTCCAATGATCCTTCTGCACCTCAGTTCCCAACCTCTGCTTTTTGTAACTATCATTCTGCAACTCAGTCTCCAACCTCTGCTCTCTGTGACAGTCCTTCTGCACCCCAGTCTCCAACATCTGCAGTCTGCAGCGATTCTTCTTCTACCCATCCTCTAACCTCTTCTCCCTGTAACAGTCCTTTTGTATTTCAGTCTCCAACCTCTTCTCTGCTCCGCAATTGCCCACCTCTGCTTTCTGAAAAAGTCTTTCTGCACCCCAGTCTCTAACCTCTTCTCTCTGCAATGATCCTTCTGCACCTCAGTCTCTATACTCTGCTCTCTGCAACAGTCCTTCTGCACCCCAGGCTCCAAACTCTGCAATCTGTAAGATCCATTTGCATTCCAGTCTTCAACATCTGCTCTCTGTAAAAGTCCTTCTGCACCACAGGATCCAACCTCTGCTCTCTGGAAAAGTCCTTCTGCACATCAGTCTCCAACTTTTGCTCTTTTTAATGATCCTTCTGCACCCCAGTATTCAAACTCTGCTCTCTGTAACAGTCCTTCTGCACCCCAGTCTCCAACATCTGCTCTGTGCAACGGTCCTTCTGTACACCCAGTCTCCAAACTCTGCTCTCTCTAACAGTTCTTCTGCACTTCAGATTCAAACCTCTGCTCTCTGTAACAGTCCTTCTCATCCTCAGTCTGAAACTTTACTCTTTGCAACGATTTTTCTTCACACCAGTCTTCAACCTCTGATCTCTGTAACAGTCCTTCTGCACCTCAGTCTCAAACCTCTGGTCTCTGCAACAGTCCGTCTACAACCCAGTCTCCATGCTCTTCCCTCTGCAACAGTCCTTCTACACCCCAGTCTTCAACCACTGCTCTCTGCAATAATCCTTTTGCATGCCAGTCTACAACGTCTGCTCTCTGCAACAGTTTTTTCTGCACCCCCAGTCTCCAACTTCTGCTCTCCGCTACAGTCCTTTTTCACCCCAGTCTCAAAACTCTGCTCTCTGCAACATTTCTTCTGCACCCCAGTCTCAAACTTGTGCTCTCTTTAACTGTCCTGCTGCATCCCAGTCTCCAACCTCTGCTCTCTGAAACAATCCTTCTGCACCATAGTCCTCCAACCTCTGCTCTCTGTAACAAACCTTCTGCAACCCACTCTCCAAACTCTGCACTCTGTAACAGGCCTTCTGAAACCCAGTTTACAAACTCTTCTCTCTGCAACGATCCTTCTTCACCTCAGTCTCCATCCTCTGCTCTCTGATACTGTCCTTCTGAACCCCAGTCTCTTTCCTCTGCTCTCTGTAAGAATCCTTGTGCACCCCAGTCTCCAAACGTTGCTCTCTGTAACAGTCCTTCTGCACCTCAGTGTCCAACCTCTGCTCTTTGTAATGAACCTTCAGCAACTCAGTCTCTAACCGCTGCTCTCTGCAATAGGCTTTCTGAACCCCAATCTCCAACCTATGCTTTCTGGATCAGTCCTTTTGCACACCAGTAACCTAACTCTGCTCTCTGTAACACTCCTTCTGTACCGCAGTCTCAAAACTCTGCTCTCTGTAACGGTCCTTGTGCACCCCAGTGTCCAACGTCAGCTTTCTGTATCAGTTCTTCTGCAACCCAGTCTCCAACCTCTGCTATCAGTAAGAGTCCTTCTGCACCCCAGTCTCCAACTTCTGCTCTCTGCAACATTTCTTCTGCTCCCCAGTCTTCATCTGTGCTCTCTGTAACTGTCCTTCTGCACCCGAGTCTCCAACCTCTGCTCTCTGTAACGATCTTTCTGCACCACAGTCTGAAACCGCTACTCTCTGCAACGATCCTTCTTTTCCTCAGAATTAAACTTCTGCTCTGCGCAATGATCCTTCTGCACCCCAGTCTCCAACCTCTGCTCTCTGTAAAAGTCCTTCTGCACTTCAGTCTCCAACCTCTGCTATCTGTAACAATCCTTCTGCACACCAGTCTCCAAACTCTATTCTCTGTAACAGGTCTTCTGCACCCCAGTCTCCAAACTCTTCTCTCTGCAATGATCTTTCTCCACCTCAGTCTACAACCACTGCTCTCTGCAACAGTCCTTCTGCACCCCAGTCTCCAATTTCTGCTCTCTGCTACAGTCCTTCTTCACCCCAGTCTCAAACCTCTTCTCTCTGCAACATTTCTTCTGCACCCAAGTCTCCAACCACTGCTCTCTGCAACTGTCCTGCTGCACCCAAGTCTCCAACCTCTTCTCTCTGTAGCGATCCTTCTGCACCTAAGTCTCCAACCTCTGCTCTCTGCCACAGTCTTTCTGCACCCCAGTCTCAAAGCTCTGTTCTCTGTAACAGTCCTTCTGCACATCAGTGTCCAAACTCTGCTCTCTGTAAAAATTCTTCACCTCAGTCTCCAAACCTGTTCTCTGTAACAGGCCTTCTGCACCGCAGTCTTCAACCTCTGCTCTCTGTGATGATCTTTCTGCACCTCAGTCTCTAAACTATGCTCTATGTAACAGACCTTCTGCACCCCATTCTCCAACCTCTGCTCTCTGTAACAGTTCTTCTAGTCACCAATCTACAAACTCTGCTCTCTGTAACGCTCCTTATGCACCCCAGTCTCCATCCTCTGTTCTCTGTAACACTCCTTCTGCACCCGAGTCTCGATCCTCTGCTCTCTGTAAAAATCCTTCTGCACACCAGTCTCCAACCGCTCCTCTCTGTAACAGTCCTACTGCACCTCAGTCTTGAACCTCTGCTCTCTGTAATGAACCTTCAGCACCTCAGTCTCCAAACGCTGCTCTCTGTAACAGTCCTCCTGTAGTGCCCTCTCAAAAATCTGCTCTATGTAACAGTCCTTCTGCACCCAAGGCTCCAATCTCTGCTCTCTGTAACACTCCTTCTGCACCTCAGTCTCCAAACTCTGCTCTCAGCAACAGTTCTTCTGCACCTTAGTCTGAAAACATTGTTCTCTGAAAGGATCCTTCTGTACCCCAGTCTCAAAACTCTGCTCTCTGTAACAGTCCTTCTGAACCCCAGTCTCCAACCTCTGCTCTCTGTAAAAGGCCTTTTGCACCCCATTCTCTAACTTCTGCTATTTGTAATAGTGCTTCTTCACCTCAGTCTACAAACTCTGCTCTCTGCAACAGTCTGTCTGCACCGCAATGTGAACCTGTGCTCTTGGCTACAGTCCTTATACACCCCCGTATCCAGCCTCTGCTCTCTGCAACAGTCTCACTGCAACCCAGTCTCCAACATCTGCTCTCTGTAACAATTTTTCTGCACCTCAGTCTTCAACCTCTGCTCTCTGCAATGGTCCTTCTGCACCTCAGTCTCGAAACTCTACTCTCTGTAACACTCTGTCTGCACCCCATTCTCCAAACTCTGTTTACTGTATCACTCCATCGGCACCACAATTTCCAACATCTGCTCTCTGTAAGAGTCTTTCTGGACCTCATTCTCCAACCTCTGATCTCTGCAACAGTCCTTCTGAAACTCAATCTCCAAATTCTGCTCTCTTTAATATTCTTCTGCACCCCTGTATTTAACCTCTGCTCTCTGAAACTGTTCTTCTGAATCCGAGTCTCAAAACTCTGCTCTCTGTAACAGGACTTTCACACCTCAGTCTCCAACCTCTGCTCTCTGCAACAGTCCTTCTTCACCCCAGTCTAAAACCTCTGCTTTCTACATTATTCCTTCTAGACCCTAGTTACCAACATCTGCTCTTAGCAACATTCCTTCTGCACCCCAGTCTTCAACATCTGCTCTCTGCAACACTCCTTCTGCACCCCAGTCTCCAAATGTCGCTATCTGCAAGGATCCTTCTAAACCCCAGTCTCCAACCTCTGCTCTCAGCAACAGTCCTTCTGCTCCACAGTCTTCAAACTCTGCCCTCTATTAGATCCTTCTGCACTCTAGTTTCCAAACTCTGCTCTCTATAACATTCCTTCTCCACCCCAGTCTCAAACCTCTGATCTCTGCAACAGTCCTTCTGCTCCCAGTCTCCGAGATCTGTTCTCTTTAACAGTCCTTCTGTTTCGCAGTCTCCAATCTCTGCTCTTTGTAAATGTCCTTCTACACCCCAGTCTCCAACCTCTGCTTTCTGTATCATTCTGCCTGAACCCCAGTCTCCAAAATCTGTTCTCTGTATCTATCCTTTGCACCTCAGTCTCCAACCTGTGCTCTATGTAAGAGTGCTTCTGCACTCTAGTCTCCAACCTCTGCTCTAGGTAACAGTCCTATACCGCAGTCTCCAAACTCTGCTCTCAGTAAGGTTCCTTCAGCAATTTAATTTCCAAACTCTGCTTCCTGTAACAGTTTTTCTGCACCTGAGTCTCCAAACTCTGCTCTCTTTAACCGTCTTTCTACACCCCAGTCTCCAATCACTGCTCTCTGTAAAAGTCCACCTGTACCTCAGTTCGAAACCTCTGCTCTCCATGATTCTTCTGCACCGCAGTCTCCAACCACTGCTCTCTGTAACAGTCCACCTGCAGCTCAGTCTCCAACTTCTGCTCTCTGTAAGATCCTTCAGCAACTCAGTCTCCAAATACTGCTCTATATAACAGTCCTTTTGCACCCAGTCTCCAAACTATCCTCTCTGTAACAGGCCTTCTGCACAAATGTCTCCAAACTCTGCTCTATGCAACGATCATTCTGCATGCCTGTCTCCAACCTCTGCTTTCTGCAATGATCCTACTAAACCCCAGTCTCCAACCTCTCATATATGAAACAGTTCTTCTGCACCTCAGTAATAGGTTTTTTGCACCCCAGTCACAAACCTCTTCTCTCTGAAATGATTCTTCTCCACCAAAGTCTCCAACATCTACTCCCTGGAACAATCCTTTTCCACTCTAGTCTCCAACATCTTTTCTCTGCAACAGTCCTTCTGCACCCCAGTCCCAAACTCTGCTCTCTGCAATGAACCTTCTGGACCCCAGTATCCAACGACTGCTCTCTGCAACAGTCCTTCTGCAATACAGTCTCCAAACTATGCTCTCTGTAAGAATTTACTGCACTCCAGTTTTCAAACTCTGCTCTCTGTAAAATTTCTTCTCCACCCCAGTCTCAAACCTCTGTCCTCTGCAACAGTCCTTCTGCTCCCAAGTCTCCGAGATCTGCTCTTTTTCACAGACATTATGTGCCACAGTTTCCAACCTCTGCTCTCTTTAACGTCCTTTCTGCAATCCAGTCTCTAACCTCTGCTTTTTAATCAGTCCTTCTGAACCCCAGTCTCCAACCTCTTATCTTTGTATCTATCCTTCTGCACCTCAGTCTTCAACCTGTGCTTTCTGTAACAATCCTTCTGCACCCACAGTCTCCAACCTCTGCTCTCTGTAACAGTCCTTCTATACCGCAGTCTCCAACATCTACTCTCTGTAAAGGTCCTTCTGCACCCAATTTCCAAACTCTGCTTTCTGTAACTGTCCTTCTGCACGTAAGTGTCTAAACTCTGCTCTCTGTAACAGTCCTGCTACACCTCAGTCTCCAACCTCTGCTCTCTGTAACAGTACTTCTGTACCTCAGTCTGAAACCTCTGCTCTCCACGATTCTTCTGCACCCCAGTCTCCAACCACTGCTCTCTGTAACAGTCCACCTGCACCTCAGTCTCCAACATCTGCTCTCTGTAAGTTCCTTCAGCAAACCAGTCTCCAACCTCTGCTCTCTGTAACAGTTTTTCTGCACCCCAATTTCCAACCTCTCCTCTCTGTAACAGGCCTTCTGAACTCCAGTCTCGAAACTCTGCTCTCTATAGCAGGCCTTCTGCACCCCACTCTCCATTCTCTGCTCTCTACAATGATCCTTCTGCACCCCAGTCTCCAAACTTTGCTCTCTGCAATGATCCTACTGCACCCCAGTCTCCATCCTCTGATCTCTGCAACAGTCCTTCTGCACCTCAGTCTCCAAATTCTTCTCTCTGTAAGATCCTTCTGCACCCCAGTCTCCAACCTCTGCTCTCTGAAAGAGTCATTCTGCAGCCCAGTCTCCAAACTCTGCTCTCTGCAACAGTCCTTCTGCACCCTAGTTACCCAAATCTGCTCTCTACTACAGTACTTCTGCACTCCAGTCTTGAACCACTGCTCTCTGTAACAGTCCTCCTGTACTGCAGTATCTAACCTCTGGTCTCTGTAACGGTCTTTCTGCACCCCAAACTCCAATCGCTGCTTTCTGTATCAGCCCTTCTCTACCCCAGTTTCCAAACTCTGCTCTCTGTAAGAGTCCTTCTGAACCTCAGTCTTCAACCTCTGATCTCTGCAACAGTCCTTCTGCACCTCAGTCTCCAAATTCTGCTCTCTGTAAGATCCTTCTGCACCCCTGTATTTAACCTCTGCTCTCTGAAACTGTCCTTCTGAACTCGAGTCTCCAAACTCTGCTCTCTGTAACTGGACTTCTGCACCTCAGTCTCCTACATCTGCTCTCTGCAACAGTCTTTCTGCACCCCAGTCTCCAAACTCTGCTTTCTACAACTGTCCTTCTGGACCCTAGTTACCAACATCTGCTCTCTGCAACAGTCATTCTGCACCTCAGTCTGAAAACTCTGCTCTCTGCAATGACCCTTCTGCACTCCAATCCCCTACCTCTTCTCTCTGTAACAGTCCTTCTGCACCTCAGTCTCCCAACTCTGCCCTCTGTTTGATCCTTCTTCAACCCAGAATTTAAACTCTGAACTCTGTAACAGTTCATCTGCACAACAGTCTCTAACCTTTGCTCTCTGTAACAGAACTTCTGCAACGCAGTCTCCAAACTCTGCTCTGTGTAACAGGCCTTTTACACCCCAGTCTCCAACCTCTTCTCTCTTCAATGATTCTTCTCCACACCAGTCTCCAACATCTGCTCTCTTCAACAGTCCTTTTGCACCCCAGTCTCCAAACTCTGCTCTCTGTAAGATCCATCTGAACCTCATTCTCTAAACTGTGCTCTCTGTAACAGTCTTTCTGCACCCCAGTCTCCAACCTCTGCTCTCTGTAACAGTGTTTTTGCACCTCATTTTCCAACCCATTCTCTCTGCAATAGTCTTTTTGCTCCACAGTCTCCGAGATCTGCTCTTTGTAAAAGGCCTTCTGTACCGCAGTGTCCAACCTCTGCTCTCTGTTTCGGTTGTTCTACACCCCTGTCTTCAAACTCTGCTTTCTGTATCAGGCTGTCTAAACCCCAGTCTCCAACCTCTGTTCTCTGTATCCATCCGTTTGCACCTCAGTCTCCAACTTGTGCTCTCTGTATGAGTCCTTCTGCATCCCAGTCTCCAACCTCTGCTCTTGGTAACAGTCCTAAACCGCAGTCTCCAAACTCTGCTCTCTTTAACGGTCCTTCTGCATGCCAATTTCCAAACTCTGCTTCCTGTAACAGTCCTTCTACACCTCAGTCTCCAAACTCTGCTCTCTGTAACAGTCCTTCTACACCTAAGTCTCCAACCTCTGCTCCCTGTAACAGTCCTTCTGCACCTCAGTCTGAAACCTCTGCTCTCTGCATGATCTTTCTGCACCCCAGTCTCCGACCACTGCTCTCTGTAACACTACACCTGCACATCAGTCTCTAAACTCTGCTCTCTGTAAGATCTTTCAGCAACCCAGTCTCCAAACTCTGGTCTCTATAAGAGTCCTTCTGCACCCCAGTCTCCAACCTCTCCTGTCTGTAACAGGCTGTCTGCACGCCAGTCTCCATACTCTGCTCTCTGTAGCAGGCCTTCTTCACCCCAGTCTCCAAACTCTGCTCTCTGCAATGATCCTTCAGCATCCCAATCTCCAACCTCTGCTCTCTGCAATGATCCTACTGCACCCCAGTCTCCATCCTCTGATCTCTGCAACAGTCCTTCTGCACCTCAGTCTCTAACTTCTGCTCTTTGTAAGATCCTTCTGCACCCCTGTCTCTAAGCTCTGCTATTTGCAACGATCCTTCTGCACCCCAGTCTCCAAAATCTGTTCTATGTAACAGGACTTCTACACCTCAGGCTCCAACCTCTGCTCTCTGCAACAGTCCTTCTAAACTTCAGTCTCTAAATTCTGCTCTCTGCAAGAGTTCTTCTGTACTGCATTCTCCAAACTCTACTCTCTGTAACGTTCTTTCTGCACCCCATACTAGAGTCTCTGCTTTCTGTATCAGTCCTTCTGCAGCCCAGTCTCTAACTTCTGCTCGAAGTGTCCTTCTGAACCTTAATCTCCAACCTTTGCTCTCTGCAACAGTCCTTTTGAACCCCAGTCTCTAACCTCTGCTCTCTGCAACAGTCCTTCTGCACTTCAGTCTCAAACATCTGCTCTCTGCAACAGTCCCTCTGCATCCCAGTCTCCAAATTCTGCTCTCTATAACAATCATTCTGCTCCTCAGTCTACAAACACTGTTCTCTGCAATGTTACTTCTGCAACCCAGTCTCCATCATATTCTCTCTGCAACAGTCCTTCTACACCCCAGTCTTCAACATCTGGTCTCTGCAACAGTCCGTCTGCACCACAGTCTGAAAAATCTGCTGCCTGAAACAAACCTTCTGCACCCCAGTCTCCTACCTCTGCTGTCTGTTACAATCCTTCTGCACCTCAGTCTCAGTCATCTGCTCTCTGTAATATGCATCTGAACCTCACTCATCAACATCTTAACTCTGTAACAGTCCTTCTGCTCCTCAGTCTCCAACCACTGCTCTCTGCAACAGCCTTCTGCACCCCAATCTGCAAACTATGCTCTCTGCAAGGATCTTTCTGGACCCCAGTCTCCAACGTCTGCTCTCTGCAACAGTCCTTCTGCACCACAGTATCCAACCTCTGCTCTCTGTAAGATCTTTCTGCACTCCAGTTTCCAAACTATGCTCTTTCTGACATTCCTGCTCTACCCTAGTCGCCAACCTCTGCTTTCTACAAGGGTCCTGAGGCACCCCAGTCTCCAAACTCTCTCCTCTGCAACAGTCCTTCTGCTCCCAAGTCTCCAATATCTGCTCTCTGTAACAGTCCTTCTGTACCGCATTCACCAAACTCTGCTCTCTGTAACGGTCCTTCTTCACCCCAGTCTCCAACCTCTGCTTTCTGTATCAGTCCTTCTGGACCCGAGTCACCAACCTCTGCTCTCTGTGTCTATCCTTCTTCACCTCAGTATGCAACCTGTGCTGTCTGTAACAGTCCTTCTGTAACCAAGTCTCCCACCTCTGATCTCTGTAACAGTCCTTCTGCACCTTAGTCTCCAACCTCTGCTCTCTGTAAGATTCTTAAGCAACCCTTTCTTCAAAATCTGCTCTCTGTACAAGTCCTTCTGCACCCCAGTCTCCAACCTCTCGTCTCTCTAACAGGCCTTCTGCACGCCAGTCTCCAAATCTGCTCTCTTATGCAGGCCTTCTGCACGCAAGTCTCCAAACTCTGCTCACTGGAATGATCCTTCTGCACCCCAGTCTTTAACCTCTGCTCTCTGCAATGATCCTACTGCACCCCAGTCTCCAATCTCTGATCTCTACAACAGTCCTTCCGCACCTCAGTCTCTAAATTCTGCTCTCTGTAAGATCCTTCTGCACCACTGTCTCCACCTCTGCTCTCTGTAACCTTCCTTCATCACCCCAGTCTTCAAACTCTGCTTTCTGTATCAGTCCTTCTGAACCCCAGTCTCCAACCTCTGCTCTCTGTGTCTATCATTCTTCACCTCTGTCTGCAACCTGTGCTTTCTGTAACAGTCCTTCTGCACCCAAGTCTCTCACCTCTGCTCTTCTTACCAGTCCTTCTATACCGTAGTCTCCAACCTCTGCTCTCTGTAACGGTCCTTCTGCACCCCAATTCCAACCTCTGCTTTCTGTAACAGTTCTTCTGCACCTCAGTCTTCAAACTCTGCTCTTCGTAAAAGTCCTTCTACACCTCAATCTCCAAAATCTGCTCTCTGTAATAGTGCTTCTGCACCTCAGTCTGAAACCTCTCCTCTCCACGATTTTTCTGCACCCCAGTCTCCAACCACTGCTTTCTGTAACAGTCCACCAGCCTCTTAGTCTTTAAACTCTGCTCTCTGTAAGATCCTTCAGCAACCCTTTCTTCAAAATCTGCTCTCTGTACCAGTCCTTCTGCACGCAAGTCTCCAACCTCTGCTCTCTGCAACGATCCTTCTGCACCCCAGTCTTTAACCTCTGCTCTCTGCAATGACCCTACTGCACCCCAGTCTCCAACCTCTGATCTCTACAACAGTCCTTCTGCAACTCAGTCTCCAAATTCTGCTCTCTGTAAGATCTTTCTGCACCGCTGTCTTATACGTCTGCTCTCTGTAACAGTCCTTGTTCACCCCATTCTCCAACCTCTACTCTCTGCAACAGTTCTTCTGCACCACAGTCTCCAATCTCTGCTCTCTCCAACAGTCCTTCGGCACCCTAGTTACCAACATCAGCTCTCTATTACAGTCTTTCTCCACCCCAGTCTCCAACCTCTGCTCTCTGTAGCAGTCTTCCTGTACTGCAGAATCCAACCTTTGCTCTCTGTAATGGTCTTTCTGCACTCCAGACTCAAATGTGTGCTTTCTGTATCAGTCCTTCTGAAACCCAGTCTTCCACCTCTGCTCTCTATAACAGTCCTTCTGCACCACAGTCTCCAAAGTCCGCTATCTGCAACAGTCCTTCTGCACCCCAGTCTCCAAACTCTGCTCTCTGTAACACTCCTTCTGCACCTCAGTCTCCAAACTCTGTACTCTGCAACATTACTTCTGCACCTCAGTCTCCAAAATCTACTCCCTGTAACAGTCTTTCTGTACCTGATTCTTCAACCTCTGGTCTCTGTAGGATCCTTCTCAACCCAGTCTCCAAACTCTGCTCTTTGTAACAGTCCTTCAGCACACCAGTCTCCAACCTCTGCTCTCTGCACTGATCTTTATTCACCCAAGTCTCCAACCTCTGCTCTCTGCAACAGTCCTTCTGCACACCAGTCTCCAAAATCTGCTCTCTGCAACAGTCCTTCAGCAACTCAGTCTAAAAACTTTGCTCTCTGCAACGATCCTTCTGCACCTCAGTCTCCTACCTCTGCTCTCTTTAAGACCCTTCTGAAATCCAGTCTCCAAACTCTGCTCTCTGTAAAAGTCCTTCTGCAGAATAGTTTTCAACTTCTGCTCTTTGTAACAGGAATTTAACAACCCAGTCTCGAAACTCTGCCCTCTGTACCAGGCCTTCAGAACCCCAGTCTCCAACCTCTTCACTCTGCAATGATTTTTCTCCACCCCAGTCTCCAACCTCTGCACTCGGTAACAGTCCTGCACCCTACTCACCAACCTCTTCTCTGTGTAAGATCCTTATGCACTCCAGTCTCCAACCTCTTCTCTCTGCAACGATTCTTTTCCATCCCAGTCTCCAACATCTGCTCTCTGCAACAGTCCTTTTGCACCCCAGTCTCTAAACTCTGCTCTCTGTAAGATCCATCTGAACCCCAGTCTCCAACCTCTGCTCTCTGTAACAGTACTTCTCCACACCAGTCTCCTTACTCTGTTCTCTGTAACTGTCCTTCTGCACCTCAGTCTCAAAACTCTGCTCTTTGTAACACTCCTTCTACACCTCAGTCTCCAACCTCTGCTCTCTGTAACAGTCCTTCTGCACCCCAGTGTCCAACCTCTGCTATTGGTAAGAGTTCTATCCCACAATCTTCGACCTCTGCTCTCTTTAATTTTAATTTCCAAACTCTGCTTCCTGTAACAGTCTTTCTGCACCCAAATCTCCAAACTCTGCTCTTCGTAACAGTTCTTCTACACCCCAGTCTTCAACCTCTAATCTCTGCAACAGTCCTTCTGCACCCCAGTCTCCAACATATGCTCTCTGCAACAGTCCTTCTGTACCTCAGTCTGAAAAATCTGCTGTCTGGAACGAACCTTCTGCACCCCAGTCTCCTACCTCTGCTCTCTCTAAGAGTCCATCTACACCTCAGTCTCCAACCTCTGCTCTCTTTAACAGTCCTTTTGCACCTCAGTCTCCAAATTCTGCTCTCTTTAAGATCCTTCTTCACCGCTGTCTTCAACCTCTGCTCTCTGTAACAGTCTCTTTGCTCCCCAGTCTCCAACCTCTGCTCTCCGCAATAGTTCTTCTGCACCCCTGTCTCCAAACCCTGCTCTCTGCAACAGTCCTTCGGCACCCTAAGTTACCAACATTAGCTCTCTTTTACAGTCCTTGTGCACCCAGTCTCAAACCTCTGCTGTCTGTAACAGTCCTCCTGTACTGCAAAATCCAAACTCTGCTCTCTGTAACTGTCCCTCTTCATCTCAGTCTCCAAAATCTGCTCTCTGTAACAGTCCATCTGCACCTCAGTCTCTAAAATCTGGTCTCTGCAACGATTTTTCTGGACCCAAGTTACGAACTTCTGCTCTTTGCAACAGTCCTTCTGCACCACAGTCTCCAGACTCTGCTCTCTGTAGGATCCTTCTGCACTCCAGTTTTTAAACTCTGCTCTCTGTAATATTCCTTCTCCACCCCAGTCTCCAACTTCTGTCCTCTTCAACAGTCCTGCTGCTCCCCAGTCTCGGAGATCTGCTCTGTGTAACAGTCCTTCTGTACCGCAGTCTCCAACCTCTGCTCTCTGTAACGGTCCTTCTACACCCCAATTTCCAACCGCTGCTTTCTGTAACAGTACTTCTGCACCTCAGTCTCCAAACTCTGCTCTCTGTAACACTCCTTCTACACCTCAGTCTCCAACCTGTGCTCTCTGTAACATTCCTTCTGCACCCCAGTCTCCAACCTTGTTCTCTAAAACAGTCCTTCTGTACTGCAGTCTCCAACCTCTGTTTTCTGTAAGGGTCCTTTTGCAACCCAGTCTCCCACCTCTACTTTCTCTATCAGTCCTTCTAGACCACAGTCTCTAAACTCTGCTCTCTGTAACCGTCATTCTGCACCTCACTCTGCAACCTCTACTCTCTGAAACAGTCCTTCTGTAACCAGTCTTCAAACTCTGCTCTCAGCAAGAGTCCTTCTGCACCCCAGTCTCCATCCTCTGCTCTCTGCAACAGTCCTTCTCCACCCCAGTCTCCAACCTCTGCTCTCTTTAACAGTCCTTCTGTACTGTAATCTCAAACCTCTGCTCTCAGTAAGGGTCCTTCTGCACCCCAGTCTCCAAACTCTGCTTTCTGTATCAGTACTTCTGCACTCCAGTCTCTAACCTGTGCTCTCTGTAACAGTCTTTCTGCACCTCAGACTCCAACCTCTACTCTCTGCTACAGTCCTTAAGCGCCCCAATCACCAAATTCTTCTCTCTGCCACAGTTCTTCTGCACCTCAGTGTCAAAATTCTGCTCTCTCTAAGATACTTCTGAAACCCAGTCTCCAACCTCTACTTTCTGCAATGGTCCTTCTGTAAACCAGTCTCCAACATCTGTTCTCTACAACAGTCATTCTGCACCCCAGTATCCAACGTCTGCTCTCTGTAAGAGTCTTTCAGTCTCCAACCTCTGTTCTCTGTAAGGGTCCTTCTGCACCCCAGTCTTAAACCTCTGCTTTCTGTATCAGTCCTTCTGCACTGCAGTCTCCAAACACGGCTCTCTCCAAGAATTCTTCCGCACCTCAGTGTCCAACCTCTGCTCTCTGTAACAGTCCTTCTGTACCTCATTTTCCAACCTCTGCTCTGTGTAAGATTCTTTTGCAACCCAGTCTCCAAACCCTGATCTCTGTAACTGTCCTTCTGCATCTCAGTCTCCAAGAACTGCTCTCTGTAACAGGCCTTCTTCACCCCAGTCTCTAACCTCTGCTGTATGTAACAGGCCTTTTGCACTGAGTCTCCAAACTCTTCTCTCTTCAATGATCCTTCTCCACCCCATCTCTAACCTCTGCTATAAGCAACAGTCCTTTTGCACCCCAGTCTCCAACCTAAGCTCCCTGTAAGATTCTTCTACAAACCTGTCTCCAACCTCTACTTTTAGTAACACTCCTCTGTACACCAGTCTCCAACTTCTGCTCTCTGTAAGGGACCTTCTGCACCTCAGTCTTAAACTTCTGCTCTCTGCATCACTTCTTCTGAACCCCAGGCTCCTAACTTTGCTCTCTGCAACAGATTTTTTGCACCTCAGTCTTTAACCTGTGCTCTCTGTAAAAGTCCTTCAGCATCCCAGTCTCCAACCTGTGCTCTCAGTAAACGTCCTTCTGCACCACAGTCTCCAACCTCTGCTCTCTCCAACGATCCTTCTGAACTTCAGTCTCCAACCTCTGCTCTCTCTAACAGTCCTTCTGTACCTCATTCTCCAACCTCTGCTCTCTGTAAGATTCTTTTGCAACCCAGTCTCTAAACTCTGATTTCTGTAACTGTTCTTCTGCACCCCAGTCTTCAAACTCTGCTTTCTGTAACCGTCTTCTTCATCTCAGTCTCCATCCTCTGCTCTATGCAACAGTTCTTCTTCACCCAAGTCTCCAACGTCTGCTCTCTGAAAAAGTCCTTCTAAATCCTAGTCTTCAAACTCTGCTCTCTGCAACAGTCCTTCTACACCCCATTCTCCATACTCTGCTCGCCCCAAGTATACTTCTTCACCCCAGTCTCCATCCTCTGCTCTCTGCAGCTTTCCTTTTGCACCCCAGTCTCCAGCGTCTGCTCTCTGCAACAGTCTTTCTCCACCCCAGTCTCCAAACTCTGCTCTCTGTAACAATCTCCAACCTCTTCTCTCTTTAACTATACTTCTGCACCTCAGTCTCCAACCTCTGCTCCTTGCAAGGGTCCTTCTCACCTCAGTCTCCAACCTCTACACTCTGTATCACTCCATCTGCACCCCAGTCTCCACCCTGTGCTATCTGCAACTATCCTTTTGCACCCCAGGCTCCAACATCTGCTCACTGCAACAGTCCTTGTGCAACCCAGTCTCCAACATCTGCTCTCTGCAACAGTTCTTTTGTAACTCAGTCTGAAAAATCTGCTCTCTGCAATAATTCCTCTGTACCCAAGTCTCCAACATCTGCTCTCTGTAACAGTCTTTCTGTACCTCTGTCTCCTACCTCTGCTCTCTGTAAGACCATTCTGAAACCCAGACTGCAACTCTGCTCTCTGTAACAGTTCTTCTGCTTCCCAGGCTCCAACCTCTGCTCTCTGAAACTGGCCTTCTGCATCCCAGTCTCCAACATCTGCTCTCTGTAAGAGGCCTTCTGCACGCCAGTCTCCAAGCTCTACTCTGCAAAGATCCTTCTGCACCCCAGTCTCCTACCTCTTCTCTCTAAAACAGTCCTTCTGCACCCCAGTCTCCTACCTGTGCTCTCTATAAGATCCTTCTGTACACCAGTCTCCAACCCATGCTCGCTGTAACAGTCCTTCTGGAACCTATCTCCAAATTCTGCTCTCTGAAACGGTCTTTCTGCACCCCAGTCTCCAACCTCTGTTTCTGCAACAGTCCTTCTACAACCCAGTCTCCAAACTCTGCTCTCTGTAACAGTCCTTCTGTACCAGAGTCTCCAAACTCTACTCTCAGTAACGGTCCTTCTGCCCCCCAGTCTCCAACGTCTGCTTTCTTTGTCAGTTATTCTGCACCCCAGTCTCCTACCTTTTCTCTCTAAAACAGTCCTTCTGCACCTCAGTCTCCAACCTCTGCTTTCAGAAACAGTCCTTCTGAACCCCAGTCTTCTCCCTCTGCTCTTTGCAACATTCCTTCTGCACCCCAGTCTCAAACCTATGCTGTCTGTAAAAGTCTTTCTTCACCCCAGTCTCCAAACTCTGCTCTCTGTAACGATCCTTCTGCACCCCAGTCTCGAACCTCTGCTCTCATCAATGATCCTTCTGCATATAAGTCTCCAACCTCTGCTCTCTGCAATGATCCTTCTGCACCCCAGGCTCAAACCTCTGCTCTCTGCAACAATCCTTTTGAACCACAATCTCCAACATCTGCTTTGTGCAACAGTTCTTCTGTACCTCAGTCTGAAAACTCTGCTCTCTGAAATAATCCATCTTAACCCCAGTCTCAAAACTCTGTTCTCTATAACAGTCCTTCTGTAACTCAGTCTCCAATCACTGCTCTCTGCAACAGTCCTCCTGCACCCAAGTTTCCATACTCTGATCGCCCCAACGGTCCTTCTGCACCACAGTCTCCAGACTCTGTTCTCTCATTGCTTCTTCTGCAACCCAGACTCCAACCTCTGCTCTCTGTAACAGTCCTTCTGTACCACAGTCGCTAACCTCTGTTCTCTGTAAGTGTCCTTATGCACCGCAGTATCCAACCTTGGCTTTCTGTATCAGTGGTTTGAACCACATTCTCCAAACTCTGACCTCTGACCGTCTATCTGCAACTCAGTCTGCAACCTCTGCTCTCTGCAACAGTCCTTCTGCACCCCAGTCTCGATCCTCTGTTCTCTGCAACAGTTTTTTTTCACCCCAGTCTCCAAAATCTGCTCTCTGCAACAGTCATTCTGCACCCCAGTCTCCAAACTTTGCTCTCTGTAACAGTCCTTCTGTACTGCATTCTCCAACCTCTGCTCTCTGTAAGGGTACTTCTGCACCCCAATTTCCAACCTCTGCTTTCTGTGTCATTACTTCTGCAAACCAGTCTCCAACCTCTGCTCTGAGTAACTCTCCTTCTGCACCTTAGTCTCAAACCTCTGCTCTCTGCTACAGTCCTTCTGAACCCCAATCTCCAACCTCTATTCTCTGCAACAGTCCTTGTACATCTCAGTCTGAAACCTCTGCTCTCTGAATCAGTCCTTCTGCACCCCTGTATCCAACCTCTGCTCTCTGTAACAATCCTTCTGCACCTCAGTCTCCAACCTTTGTTCTCTGCAACGGTCCTTCTGGACCTCAGTTTCCAACTTCTACTCTCTGTAACAGTCCGTCTTCACCCTGCAACCCAGTCTTTAAACTATGCTCTCTGTAACAGTTTTAATGCTCCCCAGTACCAAACTCTGCTCTCTGTAAGAGGCCTTCTGCACCACAGTCATCAACCTCTGCTCTCTGCAATGATCCTTCTGCACATCAGTCTTTAACCTCTGCTCTCAGCAACGGTCCTTATGCACCCCAGTTTTTAAACTCTGCTGTCCGCAACAGTCCTTCTTTACCCCAGTCCCCAACCTCAGCTCTTTGAAAGATGCTTCTACACCCAAGTTTGCAAACTCTACTCTCTGTAACAGTCCTTCTGCACCCCAGTCTTTAACCTATGCTCTCTGTAACAATCCTTTTGCACATTAGTCTTTATCCTCTGCTCTCAGCAACGGTCTTTATGCACCCAAGTCTCCGACTTCTGTTCTCTGCAACAGTCCTTCTGCACCGCAATCTGCATCATCTGCTCTCTGTAAGAGTTTTTCTGTACTGCAGTCTCCAACATCTTCTCTCTGTAACGGTCCTCCTGGACCCCATTATCTCACCTCTGCTTTCGGTATCAGTCCTTCTGCACCCCAGTCTCCAACCTCTGCTCTCTGTAACATTTCTTCTGTACCTCAGTCTTTAATCTCTGCTCTCTGTATCAGTAATTCTCCACCCCTGTTTCCAAACTCTGCTCTCTGAAACAGTCCTTCTTCACCTCAGTATTCAACAACCGCTTTTTGCAACAGTCCTTCTAAACCCCAGTCTCCAAACTCTTCGCTCTGGAACAGTCTTTCTATACCGCAGTCTCCAAAATCTGCTCTCTGCAACTATCCTTCTGCACCTCAGTCTCCAACGTCTGCTCTGCAACAGTCTCTCTACAACCCAGTCTCCAACCTCTGCTCTCTGGAAGACCCTTCTGTACCCAGTTTCCGAATTCTGCTCTCTGTAACATTCCTTCTGCACCCCAGTCTCCAATCTCTGTTCTCGCCACAGTCCCTCTGCACCCCAGTCTCCAACCTTATTCTCAAAAAAAGTTCTTCTGTACCGCAGTCTTCAATTACTGTTCCCTGTAAGGGTCCTTCGTAACCCCAGTCTCCAAACTCTGCTTTCTGTATCAGTGCTTCTGCACCACAGTCTCCAAACTCTGCTCTCTGTAACAGTCCGTCTGCACCTGACTCTGCAACCTCTGTTCTGTGCAACATTCCTTCTGCACCCCAGTCTCCAACATCTGCTGTCTGCAACAGTCCTTCTCCAACCCAGTCTCCATCTCTGCAAAAGTCCTTCTACACCCCAGTCTCATAACTCTGCTTTCTGTATCAGTCCTTCTGCACCACAGTCTCCAAATTTTGCTCTCTGTAACAATCCTTCTGCACCTCACTCTGCAACCTCTGTTCTCTGCAAAAATTCCTCTGCACCCCAGTCTTCAACCTCTGCTCTCTGTAACAGTCCTTCTGTACTGCAGTCTTCAACCTCTGCTGTCTGTAACAGTCTTTCTGCACCCAAGTCTCCAAAATCTGCATAATGTATCAGTCTTTCTGCACACCAGTCTCCAAACTCTGCTCTCTGTAACAGTCTTTCTGCATCTCAGAATCCAACCTCTGTTCTCTGCAAAAGTACTTCTGCGCCCCAATCTCCAACCTCTCCTCTCTGCAACAGTCCTTCTGCACCTCAGTGTCCAAACTCTGCTCTCTGTAGGATCCTTCTGAAACCCAGTCTCCAACCTCTGCTTTCTGCAATGGTCATTCTGCACCTCAGACTCCAACCTCTGTTCTCTGCAACAGTCCTTCTACACCCCAGTCTCCATACTCTGCTCGCACCACCGATTCTTCTGAACCCAAGTCTCCAAAATTTGCTCTCTGCAACAGTCCTTCTCCACCCCAGTTTCCAAACTCTGCTCTCTGCAACAGTCCTTCTGCACCCCAGTCTCCAACCTCTACTTTCTGTATCAGTCCTTCTGCAGCCCAGTAACCAACCTCTGCTCTCCTTACAATCCTTATTCACCTCAGTCTCCAAACTCTGCTTTCTGCAACCGTCCTTTTGCAACCGAGTCTCCAACCTCTGCTCTCTGCAATGATCCTTCTGCACCCTAGTATCAAAACTCTGCTCGCTGCAACAGTTCTTCTGAACCCCAATCTCCAACATCTGCTCTCTGCAACAGATCTTCAGTACCTCAGTCTTAAAACTCTGCTCTCTGTAATAATCCTTCTGCACCCCAGTCTCCAACCTCTGCTCACTTTTACAGTCCTTCTGTAGCTCAGTCTCCAACCTCTGCTCTATTCAACAGTTTTTCTGCACACAAGTCTCCAACATCTGCTCTCTGAGACAGTCCTTCTACACCCCAGTCTCCAGCCTCTGCTCTCTGCAAAAGTAATTTTAGACCCCAGTCTCCATACTCTGCTCCCACAAACGTTCCTTCTGCACCCCAGTCTCCAATGTCTGCTATCTGAAAAAGTTTTTCTACACCGCAGTCTCCAAACACTTCTCTCTGCAACAGTCCTTCTACACCCCAGTCTCCATACTCTACTCACCCCAACAATCCTTCAGCACCCCAGTCTTTAACCTCTGGTCTCTACATCAGTTATTTTGCACCCCAGTCTCCAATCTCTGCTCTCTGTAACAGTCCTTCTGTTCCTTATGAACCCCAGTATCCAACCTCTGCTTTCTGTATCAGTCGTTTTGCACCACAGTCTCAAAATTCTGCCCTCTGTTACAGTCCTTCTGCAACTCAGTCTGCAACCTCTGCTCTCTGCAACAGTCCTTCTGAAACCCAGTCTCCATCATCTGCTATCTGCATCAGTCCTTTTGCACCCCACTCTCCAACATTTGCTCTCTGCAACAGTCCTTCTCCACCCCATTCTCCAAACTGTGCTCTCTATAACAGTCTTTCTGTACTGCATTCTCCAACCTCTGCTGTATGTAAGGGTACTTATACACCCGAGTCTCAAACCTCTGCTTTATGTATCAGTCCTTCTGCACCCCAGTCTCCAAACTGTGCTCTGTGTAACTGTCCCTCTGCACCTTATTTTTCAACCTGTGCTCTCTGTTACAGTCCTTCTAGACCCCAGTCTCCAACCTCTGCTCTCTGTAACAATCCTTCTGCACCTCAGTCTCCAATCTCTGCTCTCTGCAACGGTCTTTTTGCACCTGAGTCTCCAACCTCTACTCTCTTTAACAGTGCTTCTACACCTCAGTCTCCAACCTCTTCTTTATGTAAGATCCTTCTGCAACCCAGTCTCCAAACTCTGCTCTCTGTAACAGTTTTTTGGCACCTCACTCTCTAAACTCTGCTCTCTGTAAAAGACCTTCTGCACCCAGGTCTCCAACCTCTGCTCTCTGTATCAGTCCTTCTGCACCCCAGTGTCCAACTTCTGCTCTCTGCAACGATCACACTGCACCCCAGTCTCCAACCCCTGCTCGCTGCAACAGTCCTTGTGCACCCCAATCTCCAACATCTGCTCTCTGCAACAGTTCTTCTGTACCTCAGTCTGAAAACTCTGCTCTCTGCAATAATCCTTTTGCACCCGAGTCTCTAACCTCTGCTCCGTGTAACAGTCCTTCTGTACCTCAGTCTTCAACTTCTGCTCTGTATCAGCCCTGCACCCCTGTCTCCCACATCTGCTCTCTGTAACTGTCCTTCTTCACCTCAGTCTTCAACCTCTGCTCTTTGTAACTGTCCTTCTGCACACCAGTTTCAACCTCTGCTATCTGCAAGGATCCTTCTGAATCCCAGTCTCCAACATCTGCTCTCTGCAACAGTCCTTCTGCACCCAAGTCTCCAACATCTGATCTCTGCAACAGTCCTTCTGCACCTCAGTCTCCAAACTCTGCTCCACGTAAGATCCTTCTGCAACCCAGTCTCCAAATGTTGCTCTCTGTAACAGCCCTTCTGCAATCAAGTCTCCAACCTCTGCTCTCTGTAACAGGCCTTCTGCACCCCAGTCTCAAAACTCTGATCTCTGTATTAGTTTTTCTGCACCCCAGTCGCAAAACTTCTGCTCTTTGTGACAGTCCTTTTGGAGCTCAGTCTCCAACATCTGCTCTATTCAACAGTCCGTCAGCACCCCAGATTCCAGTTTCTGGTTTCTGCAACAGTCCTTCTACACCCCAGTCTCCAACCTCTGGTATCTGCAACAGTCCTTCTGCACCCCAGTCCCCATATTCTGCTCTCTGTAACAGTTCCTCTGCACCTCACTCTCCAACATATTCTCTCTGTAAGTTCTTTCTGCAACCCAGTCTCCAAACTCTGCATTCTGTAACAGTCCTTCTGCACGCCTTCTCCCAACTGTCCTATCCGTAACAGTCCTTCTGCACCCAAGTCTCCAAAGTCTGTTCTCTATAACAATACTTCTGCAACCCAGTCTCCAACATCTGCTCTCTGTAACACTCCTGCTTCACCTTGGTCTACAATCTCTGCTCTCTGTAAGATCCTTATTCAACCTTGTGTAAAAACTCTGCTCTCTGTAACAGTCCTTCTTCACCTCAGTCTCCAAACTCTGTTCTTTGCAACACTCCTTAAGCACCCAAGTCGCCAACCTCTACTCTTTGTAACAGTCGTTCCATACCGCAGTCTCCAAACTCTTCTCTCTGTAATGGTCCTTCTTCACCCCCAGTCTCCAAACTCTACTTTCTGTATCAGTCCTTCTTCACCCCAGTCTACAACCTCTGCTCTATGTAACAGTCCTTCTTCACCTCATATCCAAACTCTGCTATCTGCGACAGTCCTTATGCACCCCAGTCTCCAACCTCTGCTGTCTGCAAAATTCCTTCTGCACCCCAGTCTGCCACATGTGCTCAGGGTAACAGTCCTTCTGCAGCCCAGTCTCCAACTCTGCTCTCTGCAATGATTCTTCTGTACCTCAGTCTTTAACCTCTGCTCTCTGCAACAAGCCTTCTGCAACCCAGTCTCCAAACTCTGTTCTCTGTAACAGTCCATATCCACCTCACTCTTCAACCTCTGCTCTCTGAAAGAGTCCTTTTGCACCCCAGACTCCAATATCTTCTCTCTGAAACAGTCCTTCTGCACCCCAGTGTCCAAACTCTGCTCTCTGCAACGATGCTTCTGCACCCCAGTCTTCAACCTCTTCTCTCTGAAAGATCCTTCTGACCCCAGTTTCCAAACTCTGCTCTCTGTAATATTCCTTCTCCACGCCAGTCTCCAACCTCTGCTTTTTGCAACGGTCCTACTGCACCCCAGTCTCCAACCTCTGTACTTTGCAACACTCATTCTGCTCCCCAGTCTCCAAACTCTGCTCTCTGTAACAGTACTTCTGTACAGCAGTCTCCAAACTCTTCTCTCTGTAAAGGTCCTTTTGCACGCCAGTCCTCAAACTCTGCTTTCTTTGCCCGTCCTTCTGCACCTCAGTCTCCAACCTCTGCTCTCAGCAAAAGTCATTCTGCAACCCATTCTCTAACTTCTGCTCTCTGCAACAGTCCTTCTGAACAAAAGTATCCAACATGTGCTCTCTGAAAAACTCCTTGTGTACCCTAGTCTCCAACCTCTGCTCTCTGCAACAGTTCTTCTGGACTGCAGTCTCCAACTTCTGCTCTCTGCAACGAACCTTCTGCACCCCAGTCTCCAACGTCTGCTCTCTGCAAAAGTCCTTCTGCACCTCAGTCTGAAAATTTTGTTCTCTCGAACAATCCTTCTGCACCCCAGACTTCAACATCTGCTCTATGTAACAGTCCTTCTGCACCTCAGTCTCCAAACTCTGCTCTATGTAAGATCCTTCTGCAAACCAGTCTCCAAACTCTGTTCTCTGTAACAGTCCTTAATCACCCCAGTCTCAAAAGTCTGCTCTCTGTAACAGGCCTTCTGCACCCCAGTCTCCAAACTCTGCTCTCTTTATCAGTCCATCTGCACCCCAGTCTCCAACGTCTGCTCTCTGCAACAGTCATTATCCACCCCAGTCTCTAACCTCTGCTCTCTGCAACAGTCCTTCTACACCCCAGTCTCCATACTCTGCTCCCACCAACGATCCTTCTGCACCCCAGTCTCCAAAGTCTGTTCTCTGCAAAAGTCCTTCTAAACTCCACTCTACAACCTCTGCTCTATGTAACAGTCTTTCTGCACCTCATATCCAAACTCTGCTATCTGCAACAGTTCTTGTTCAACCCAGTCTACAAAATCTGCTCTCTGCAACATTTCTTCTGTACCTCAGTCTGAATTCTCTGCTCTCTTCAATAATTCTTCTGCACCCCAGTCTCCAACCTCTGCTCTCTGTACAGTCCTTAAACACCTTAGCCTCCAACTTCTCTGCAACAGTCCTTCTGCACCAAAGGGTCCAAACTCTGCTCTCTGCAACGATCTGTGCAGAAGGACTGTAGCTTAAAGCTTTAAGCTACAGTTCTTCTGCACCACAGTCTTCACCATCTGCTCTCTGCAACATTCCTTCTGCACCCCAGTATCAAACCATGGCTCTCTGTAACATTCGTCTGCACCCCAGTCTTCAACCTCTGATCTCTGTAACGATCCTTCTGCACCCCAGTCTCGAAACTCCGCTCTCTGTAAGAGTCCTTCTGAACCTAAGTCTCCAAATTCTATTCTCTGTAAGATACTTCTGAAAACCAGTCTCCAACGTCTCCTCTCTGTAACAGTCCTTCTGCACCCTAGTCTTTAAACTCTGCTCTCTGCAACAGTCCTTCTGCACCTTAGTCTCCAACCTCTGCTTTCTGCAACAGTCCTTCTGCAAACAAATCTCTAACCTCTGCTCTTTGCAACATTTCTTCTGCACCCCAGTCTCCGAACTGTGCTCTCTGTAAAAGTCCTTCTGCACCCCAGTCTCCAAACTCTGCTCTCTGTAACTATCCTTATGCATCCCAGTCTCGAACCTCTGCTCTCTGCAACGATCCTTCTCTACCTCAGTCTCGAAACTCTGCTCTCTGCAACGATCCTTCTGCACCCCAGTCTGAAAACTCTGCTAGCTGCAACAGTCCTTGTGAACCCCAGTCTCCAACATCTGCTTCCTGCAACAGTTCTTCTGTACCTCAGTCTGAAAACTCTGCTCTCAGAAATAATCCATATGCACCCGAGTCTCAGGCCTCTTGTCTCTATAACAGTCCTTCTGTAACTCAGTCTCCAATCACTGCTCTCTGCAACAGTCCTTCTACACCCCCAGTCTTTATACTCTGATCGCCACAACGGTCCTTCTGCATGCCAGTCTCCAAACTCTGTTCTAGACATCGGTTCTTATGCACCCTAGATTCCAAACTCTACTCTCTGTAACAGTCCTTCTGTACCACAGTCTCCAACCTCTGTTCTCTGTAAAGGTCCTTATGCACCCCAGTATCCAAACTCTGCTTTATGTATCAGTCGTTTTGAAACACAGTCTCCAAACTCTGCCCTCTGTAACCTTCCTTCTGCAACTCAGTCTGCAACCTCTCCTCTCTGCAACAGTCCTTCTGCACGCCAGACTCCATTCTCTGCTCTCTGCAACAGTCATTTTGCACCACAGTCTCCAACATCTGCTCTCTGCAACAGTCATTATCCACCCCAGTCTCTAACCTCTGCTCTCTGCAACAGTCCTTCTACACTCCACTCTACAACCTCTGCTCTCTGTAACAGTCTTTCTGCACCTCATATCCAAACTCTGCTATCTGCAACAGTCCTTATGCACCCCAGTCTACAACCTCTGGTGTCTGTAAAATTCCTTCTGCACCCCAGTCTGCAACGTGTGTTCTGTGTAAAAGTGCTTCTGCATCCCAACTCAAACACTGCTCTCTGCAATGATCCTTCTGTACCTCAGTCTTAAACCTCTGCTCTCTGCAGGAGTCTTTCTGAACCCCAGTCTCCAAACTCTGTTCTCTGTAACAGTCTTTCTCCACCTCAGTCTTCAACATCTGCTCTCTGAAAAAGTCCTTCTGCACCCCAGTCTCCAACATCTGCTCTCTAAACAGTCCTTCTGCACCCCAGTCTCAAATATCTACTCTCGGCAACAGTCCTTCTGCACCTCAGTGTCCAAAGTCTGCTCTCTGCAACGATCCTTCTGAACCCCAGTCTCCAACGTCTACTCTCTGAAAGATCCTTCTACCCCAGTTTCCAAATTATGCTCTCTGTAATATTCATTCTCCACGCCAGTCTCCAAACTCTGATTTCTGCAATGGTCCTGCTGCACCCCAGTCTCCAACCTCTGTACTCTGCAAAACTCCTTCTGCTCCCCCATCTCCAAACTTTGCGCTCTGTAACAGTCGTTCTGTACCGCAGGCTCAAAACTCTGCTCTCTGTAAAGGTCCTTTTGCAAGCCAGTCTCCACCTCTGCTTTCATTGTCCGTCCTTTTGTACCTCAGTCTCCAACCTCTGATCTCTGCAAAAGTTCTTCTGCATCGCATTCTCCATCTTCTGCTCCCTGCAACAGTCCTTCTGAACAACAGTTTCCAACATCTGCTCTCTGAAAAAGTTTTTGGGTACCCTAGTCCCTAACCTCTGCTCTCTGCAAAAGTCCTTCTGTACTGCAGTCTCCAACTTTTGCTCTCTGCAACAAAACTTCTACACCCCAGTCTCCAACATCTGCTCTCTGCAAAAGTCCTTCTGCACCTCAATCTGAAAATTTTGCTCTCTGCAACAATTCTTCTGCACCCCAGACTTCAACATCTGCTCTCTGTAAAAGTTCTTCTGCACCTCAGTTTTTAAACTCTGCTCAATGTAAGATCCTTCTGCAACACAGTCTCCAAAATTTGCTCCCCTTATCAGTCCTTCTGCACCTCAGTCTCCAAACTCTGCTCTCTATAACAGTCGATCTACACCTCAGTCTGAAACCTCTTCTCTCTGCAGGATCCATCTGAATTTCAGTCTCCAGACACTGCTCTCTGTAACAGTCATCCTGCACCTCAGTATCCAAACTCTGCTGTTTGTAAGATCCTTCTGCAACTCAGTCCATAACTCTGCTCTCTATAACAGTCCTTCTGCACACCAGTCTTCAACCTCTGCTCTCTGTAAAAGGCCTTCTGCACCCCAGTCTCCAACCTCTTCTCTCTGCAACGATCATTCTACACCTAAGTCTCCAACATCTGCTCTCTCTAAGATCCTTCTGCAACCCAGTCTCCAAACTCTGCCCTCTCTAAAAGACCTTCTTCACCCCTTCTTTGAACTATCCTCTCCCTAAGAGGCCTTCTGCACTCCAGTCTCCAAATTCTGTTCTCTATAACAAGCCTTCTGCACCCCAGTCTCCAACCTGTGGTCTCTGCAACTGTCCTTCTGCACCTCAGTCCTTAAAACGCTGTTCTCTGCTACTATCGTTTTGCACCTCAGTCTCCAACCTCTACTCTCTGTAACAGTCATTCTGAACCTGGGTCCCCAACATCTGGTCTCTGTTAGATCCTTCTACAACCCAGTCTCCAAACTCTGTGATCTGTAACAGTCCTTTTGGAGCCCTTCTCCACACTCTGTTCTCCATAAACACGCCTTCTGCACCCCAGTCTCCAACCTCTGCTTTCTGCAACAGTCCTTCTGCACCTCAGTCTCCAAATTCTGCTCTCTGCAACAGTCCTTCTTCACCCAAGTCTCCAACCTCTGTTCTCTGTAATGGTCCCTCTGTACCCCAATTTCCAACCTCTGCTTTCTGTCTCCAATCACTGCTCTCTGTAACATTCGTCCTGCACCACAGCCACCACCATTCCTCTCTGTATGATCCTTCTGCAACCCAGCCTCAAAACACTGCTCTCTATAACAGTCGTTGTGCAACCCAGTCTCAAACTTCTGTTCTCTGTAGCAGGTCTTATGCACCCCAGTCTCCAAACTCTGCTCTCTGAAACACTCCTTCTGCACGCCAGTCTGCATTCTCTGCTCTTTGTAACGGTCCTTCTACACCCCAGTCTCACACCTCTGCTTTCTGTATCATAATTCTTCACCCAAGTCTCGAACTTCTGCTCTGTGTAACAGTCCTTCTGCATCTCAGTCTCCAACCTCTGCTCTCTGCAACAGTCCTTATACACCCCAGTCTCAATCCTCTGCTTTCTGCAACATTCCTTCTGCACCCCAGACTCCAACCTGTGCTCTCTGTAACAGTCCTTCTGCACCGCAGTCTCCCAACTCTTCTCTCTGTAACGATCCTTCTGCAGGATCGTTAGCAACTCAGTGTCCAACTTCTGCTCTCTTCAACGATCCTTCTGCACGCCAGTCTCCAACCTCTGCTCTCTGTAACTGTTTTTCTGCACCTCAGAATCCAACAACTGCTCTCTGCAACCATCCTTCTGCACCCCTGTCTCCAACCTCTGTTCTCGACAAAGATAATTATGCACCCCAGTCTCCAACATCTGCTCTCTGAAACAGTCCTTCTCCAAACCAGTCTACAACCTCTGCTTTCTTCAAAAGTCCTGCTGCAACCCAGTCTCTAACATCTGTTCTCTGCATCAGTTCTTCTACTCCCCAGTCTCCAACCTCTGCTCTCTGTAACAGTCTTTCTGTACCGCAGTCTCAAATCTCTTCTCTCTTTAACGGTCCATCTGCACCCCAGTCACCAACATCTGCACTCTGAAATAGTTCTTCTATAAACCATTCTTCCACTTCTGCTCTCTGTAACAGTCCTTTTTTATTGCAGTCTCTGAACTGTGCTCTCTGCAACGGTCCTTCTGCATCCCAGTCTCCAACTTCTGCTTTCTGTATCAGTCCTTCTGTACACCAGTCTCCATCCTCTGCTCTCTGTAACAGTCCTTCTGAAACTCAGTCTCCAAATTCTGCTCTCTGCAACAGTCCTTCTGCACCGAAG
>NW_027521994.1:0-39109 GCF_052094955.1 Ictidomys tridecemlineatus
GCCAATCTACAACCTCTACTCTCAGCAACAGTCCTTCTGAAACTGAGTCTTTAACCTCTGCTCTCTGCACCATTCCTTCTTCACCCCAGTATCAAACCACTGTTCTCTGTAAATGTCCGTCTGCACCCCAGTCTCCAACCTCTGCTCTCTGTAACGATCCTGCTGCACCTCAGTCTCGAACCTTCACTTTCTGTAACAGTCCTTCTGCACCTCAGTCTCCAAACTGTTTTCTCTGTAAGATCCTTCTGAAACCCAGTCTCCAATGTCTCCTCTCTGTAACAGTCCTTCTGCACCCCAGTGTTTAACCTCTGCTCTCTTCAACAGTCCTTCTGCACCTCAGTCTCCAACCTCTGCTTTCTGCAACAGTCCTTCTGCAAACAAATCTCCAACCTCTTCTCTCCACAACATTCCTTCTGCACCCAAGTCTCCAACCTGTGCTCTCTGTAAAAGTCCTTCTGCACACAGTCTCGAACCTCGGCTCTCTTCAACGATCCTTCTGCAACTCAGTCTCCAACCGCTGCTCTCTGCAACGATCCTTCTGCACACCAGTTTCAAACTTCTGCTAGCTGCAACAGTCCTTGTGAACCCCAGTCTCCAACATCTGCTTCCTGCAACAGTTCTTCTGTACCTCAGTCTGAAAACTCTGCTCTCTGCAATAATCCATCTGCACCCAAGTCTCTAACCTCTGCTCTCTGTAACAGTCCTTCTGTACTTCAGTCTCCAATCACTGCTCTATGCAACAGTCCTTCTGCACCCAAGTCTCCAACATCTGCTCGCTGAAAAAGTCCTTCTACACCCTAGTCTCCATACTCTGCTCACCTAAACGATCCTTCTGCACCCCAGGATCCAACATCTGTTCCCTACATCAGTCCTTCTGCAACTCAGTCTGCAATCTCTGGTCTCTGCAACAGTCCTTCTTCACCCCAGTCTCCATTTTCTGCTCTCTGCCGCAGTCCTTTTGCACCCCAGTGTCCAACATCTGCTCTCTTCAACAGTCATTCTCCACACCAGTCTCCAATCTCTGCTCTCTGTAGCAGGTCTTCTGTACTGCATTCTCCAACGTCTGCTCTCTCTAGAGGTACTTCTGCACCTGAGTCTCGAAACTCTGCTTTCTGTATCAGTCCTTCTGCACCCCAGTCACCAAACTCTGCTCTGTATAACTGTACTTCTCCACCTTAGTCTCCAAGTCTGCCCTTTGCTACAGTCCTTCTGGACCCCAATCTCCGACCTCTACTCTCTGCAACAGTCCTTCTATATCCCACTCTAAAACCTCTGCTCTGTGCAACAGTCATTCTGCACCCCAGTCTCCAACCTCTGCTCTCTGTAACAATCCTTCTGCACCTCAGTCTCCAACCTCTGCTCTCTGCAACGGTCCTTCTGCACCTTAGTCTCCAATGTCCACTCTCTGTAACAGTGCTTCTGCACCTCAGTCTCCAAACTCTGCTCTCTATAAGATCCTTCTGCAACCCAGTCTCCAAACTCTGCTCTCTGTAACAGGCCTTCTGCACCCAGTATCCAAACTCTTCTCTCTGTGTCAGTGCATTTGCACCCCAGTCTCCAACCTCTACTCTCTGAAACGATCCTTCTGCACCCCGGTCTCATACCTGTGCTCGCTGTAACAGTCCTTGTGTAACCCAGTCTATAACATCTGCTCTCTGCAACCGTTCTTCTGTACCTCAGTCTGAAATCTCTGCTCTCTGCAATAATCCTTCTGCACCCAGTCTCCTACCTCTGCTCTTAGTAACAGTCCTTCTGTACCTCAGTCCAAAAACTCTGCTCTCTGTAAGACCCTTCTGAAACCCAGTGTTCAAACTCTGCTCTCTGTAACAGTCCTTCTGCACCCAGTCTCTAAACTCTGCTCTTTAACAGGCCTTCTGTACCCCAGTCTCCAAACTCTGCTCTCTGTAAGAGGCCTTCAGAACACCAGTCTCAAAACTCTACTCTCTGCAACGATCATTCTGCACCCCAATCTCCCACCTCTGCTCTCTACAACAGTCCTTTTGAATCCCCAGTCTCCAACATCTGCTCTCTGTAAGATCTTTCTGCAAACCAGTCTCCAAACTCTGCTCGCTGTAACTGTCCTTCTGTACCGGATTCTCAAACAATTGCTCTCTGAAACGGTCCTTCTGCACCAAGTCTCAAACATCTTCTTTCTCTACCAGCCCTTCTGTACCCCAGTCTCTAACCTCTGCTCAATTTAACAGTCTTTCTGCACCTAAGTCTCCAACCTCTGCTTTCTGCAACAGTCCTTCTGCACCCAAGTCTTCAAATACTGCTTTCTGCCACATTCCTTCTGCACCCCAGTCTCCAACCTGTTCTGTCTGCAACGATCATTCTGCACCTCATTTTCCAAACTGTGCTCTCTGCAAAGATCCTTCTGCACACCAGTCTCCAAACTCTGCTCTCTGCAACTGTCCTTGTGAACCCCAGTCTCCAACATCTTCTCTCTGCCAAAGTTCTTCTGTACCTCAGTCTGAAAACTCTGCTCTCTGCAATAATCCATCTTCACCCCAGTCTCCATACTCTGCTTTCTGTAACAGTCCTTCTGTACCTCCGTCTCCAATCTTTGCTCTATTAAACAGTCCTTCTGCACACAAGTCTCCAACATCTGCTCTCTGAAACAGTCCTTTTACACCCCAGACTCCAACCTATGCTCTCTGCAACAGTCCTTCTACACCCCAGTCTCTATACTCTGCTCGCCCCAACGATCCTTTTGCTCCCCAGTCTCCAACATCTGCTCTCTGCAACAGTCCTTCTACACCCCAGTCTCCAACCTCTGCTCTCTGCAACAGTCCTTCTACACCCCAGTCTCCATAATCTACTCGCCCCAACGATCCTTCGACACCCCAGTCTCCAACCTCTGCTCTCTGTAACAGTCCTTCTGTAGCTCAGTCTCTAACCTCATCTCTCTGTAAGACTCTATTGAAACCCAGTCTGCAAACTCTGCTCTCTGTAACAGTTTTTCTGCACCCCACTCTACCACCTCTGCTGTCTGTAACATGCCTTATGCACCCCAGTCTCCAAACTCTGCTCTCTGCAAGTATCCTTCTGGAACCCAGTCTCCAAAACCTGCTCTCAACAACAGTCCTTCTGCACCCCAGTCTCGAAACTCTGCTCTCTTCAAGATCCTTCTGCACACCAGTCTCCAACCACTGCTCGCTGTAACAGTACTTCTGCAATCCAGTCTCCAAACTCTGCTCTTTGTAACAATAATTCTGCACCTCAGTCTTTAACATCTGCTCTCTGCAACAGTCTTCTGCAACCCAGTCTCCAACCTCTGCTCTCTGTAACAGTCCATCTGTACCGGATTCTCCAACCTCTGCTTTCTGTAACGGGCCTTCTGCACCCCAGTCTCCAACATCTTCTTTCTCTATCAGTCCTTCTCCACCCCAGTCTCCAAACTCTGCTCTTTGTAACAGTCCTTCTGTACCGGATTCTCCAACCTCTGCTCTTTATAACGGTCTTTCAGTACCCAAGTCTCCAACATCTGCTTTCTCTATCAGTCCTTCTGCACCTCAGTCTCTCACCTCTGCTTACTGCAACAGTCCTTCTGCACCCATGTCTCCACCCTCTGCTCTCTGCAACATTCCTTCTGCACCCCAGTCTCAAAACTCTGCTCTTTGAAATGATCCTTTTGCACCCCAGTCTCAAACCTCTGCTCTCCGCAACGATCCTTCTGCACGTCAGTCTCCAAGCTCTGCTCTCTGCAACAGTCCTTTTGTACCTCAGTCTCCAAACTAAGCTCTCTGCATCGATTCTTCTGAACCTCAGTCTCGAAACTCTCCTCTCTGTTACAGTCCTTCTGCACCCCGGTCTCAAACCACTGCTATCTGCAAAAATCCTTCTGCACACCTATCTCAAACATCTGCTCCCTGCAACAGTCTTTGTGCACCCCAGTCTCCAACCTCTGCTCTCTGCAATGATCCTTTTGCACCCAGGTCTCCAACCTCTGCTCTCTGCAAAAGTCCTTCTGCACCTCAGTCTCCAACCTCTGCTGCCTGCAAAAGTCCATCTACACCCCAGTCTCCGACCTCTGCTATCTGCAACAGTCCTTCTGCACCCCAGTCTCCAAACTCTGTTCTTTATAACAATCCTTCTGCACACCAGTCGCAAAATTTTGATCTCTACAACCATCCTTCTGCACCCTAGTCTCCAACCTCTGCTCTCTGCAACAGTCCTTTTGCACCTCAGTCTCCAAACTCAGCTCTCTGCATCGATTCTTCTGAACCTCAGTCTCAAAACTCTACTCTCTGTTAGTGTCCTTCTGCACCCCGGTCTCAAACCACTGCTGTCTGCAAAGATCCTTCTGCACACCAGTCTCCAACGTCTGCTCTCTGCAACAGTCCTTCTGCACACCAGTCTAAAAACTCTGCTCTCTGTAACAATCCTTCTGCACCCTAGTCTCAAACCTCTGGTTTCTGCAATGATCCTTTTGCACCCCAGTCTCCAAACTCTGCTCTCTGCAAAAGTCCTTCTGCACCCCAGTCTCCAACCTCTACTCTCTGTAACAGTCCTACTGTACCTCAGTGTCCAAACTCTGCTCTCTGCAAAAGTGTTTCTGCACCCCAGTCTCCAAACTCTGCTGCCTGCAAAAGTCCTTCTACACCCCAGTCTCCAACCTCTGCTATCTGCAACAGTCCTTCTGCACCCCAGTCTCCAACCTCTGCTCTCTGTAACAATCCTTCTGTACCTCAGTCTCCAACCTCTACTCTCTGTAACAGTCCTTCTGCATCTCAGTCTTCAAAATCTGCCCTATGCAACAATCCTTCAGAACCGCTGTCTCAAATTCTTGTCTCTGCAACAGTCCTTCTATACCCCAATCTCCAACCACTGCTATCTGCAAAAGTCCTTCTGCACCTCAGTCTCCAACATCTGCTCTCTGTAAGATCCTTCTGCAACCCAGTCTGTAAACTCTGCCCTCTTTAACAGTCCTTAAGCACCCCTTGTCCAACCTCTGTTCTTGTAACAGTCCTTTTACACGCCGGTCTAAAACCTCTGCTCACTGCAACGATTCTTCTGCACCCCTGTCTCCAACCTCTGCTCTCTGCAAAAGTCCTTCTGCACCTCCGTCTCCAATATCTGCTCTCTGGAACAGTCCTTCTTCACCTCAGTCTGAACACTCTGTTCACTGCAACAATCATTCTGCAACCCAGTGTCCAACCTCTGCTCTCTGTAACAGTCCTGCTGTACCACAGTCTCCAAACTCTGCTCTCTGTAAGATCCTTCTGCAACCCTGTCTCCAAATTCTGTTGTCTGTAACAGTCCTTCTGCACCCCAGTCTCCAACCTCTGCTCTGTGTAACAGGTCTTCTGCACCCCATTCTGCAACCTCTGCTCTCTGCAACAGTCATTCTGCACCGGAGACTCCAAATTTTGCTTTCTGTATAAGTCCATCTGCACCCCAATCTCCAAACTCTGCTCTCTGTAACAGTCCTTCTGCACCTCAGTCTACAAACTCTGCTCTCTGCAACAGTCCTTCTGCAACCCAGTCTCCAACATCTGCTCTCCGCAACAGTCCTTCTCCACCAAAGTCTCAAAACTCTGTCTCTGTAACAGTCTTACATAAAGGCAGTCTAGAACCTCTACTCTCTGCAACAGTGCTTCTGCACCCAAATCTCAAACCTGTGCTCTCGGCAACAGTCCTTCTACACCCCATGTCCAGCCTCTGCTCTCTGCAGCAGTCCCTCTGCAACCCAGTCTCCAAACTCAGCTCTCTATAACGGTCTTTCTGCACCACTTTCTCAAACTCTACTCTCTGTAAAAGTACTTCTGCAAACCTTCACCAAACGCTGCTCTCCGTAACAGGCCTTCTGCACCCCTCTCTCCGACATCTTTTCTCTATAACAATCCTTCTGCACCCCAGTCTCCAAACTCTGCTCTCTACAACTATCCTTCTGCACCCCAGTCTCCAACCACTGCTCTCTGCAACAGTCCTTCTGCACCCATTCTCCAACATGTGCTCTCTGCAAAATCCTTCTGCACCTCAGTTTGAAAACTCTGTTCTCTGAAATGATCCTTCTGCACACTATTCTCCAACCTCTTCTCTCTGTAACAGTCCTGCTGCACCTTGGTCTACAACCTCTGCTCTCTGTAAGTTCTCTGTGCAACCTTTTCTAAAAACTCTGCTCTCTGTAACAGTTCTTCTGCACCCCAGTCTCCAACATCTTCTCTCTGTAACAGTCCTTTGGCACCTCAGTCTAAAACCTCTGCTCTCTGCAAAAGTCTTTCTACACCCAAATCTCTTACCTCTGTTCTCGGCAACAGTCCTTCTGAACAACAGACTCCAACCTCTGCTCTATGCAACAGTCCTTCTGTACCCTAGTCTCCAACTTATGCTCTCTGTAACGGTCTGTCTGTACAGCAGTCTACAAACTCTGCTCTCTGTAACGGTCATTCTGCACCCCAGTCTCCAACCTCTGCTCTCTGTATCAGTACTTCTGCACCCCAGTCTCTAAACTCTGCTCTCTGTAACATTCCTTCTGCACCGCAGTCTCCAAACTCTGCTCTTTGCAACAGTTCTTCTGCACCCCAGTCTCCAACATGTGCTCTCTAAAACAGTTCTTCTGCACCCCAGTCTCCAATCTCAGCTTTCTGTAACAGGCCTCCTCTACTGTGGTCTCCAAATTCTGCTCTCTGTAATTTTCCTTATGCACCACAGTCTTCTACCTCTGCTTTCTCTATCAGTCCTTCTGCACCCCAGTCTCCAACCTGTGCTCTCTCTAACAGTCCTTCTGCATCGCAGTCTCCAAACTCTGCTCTCTGCAACATTTCTTCTGCACCCAATCTCCAAACTCTGCTCCCTCCAACAGTCCTTTTACAACCAATCTCCAAACTCTGCTATCTGCAGCAGTCCTTCTGCACCCCAGTCTCCAACATCTCTTCTCTGTAACGATCCTTCTGCACCTCAGTCTCCAACATCTACTCTCTGTAACAGTCGTTCTGCACCGCAGTCTCCAATCTCTGCTCTGAGTAAGATCTTTCTACAACCCAGTCTCCAAACTCTTTTTTCTGAAACAGTCCTTCTGCACACTTTCTTCAAACTCTTCTCTCTGTAACAGGCCTTCTGCACCCCAGTCTCCAACCTCTGCTCTCTGCAACAGTCCTTCTGCCCCTCAGTCTGAAAACTCTGTGCTCTGCAATGATCCTTGTGCACCCCAGTCTCCAAACTCTGCTCTCTGTAACAGTCCTGTTGCACCCCAGTCTCCAAACTCTGCTCTCTTTAAGATCCTTCTGCAACCCTGTCTCCAAACTCTGCTCTCTGTAACAGTCCTTCTGCACCCCAGTCTCCAATATTTGCTCTCTGTATCAGATCTTTTGAACCCATTTCTACAACCTCTACTCTCTATAACACTCTTTCTGAACCTCAGTCTCCAACTTCTGCTTTCTGCAACAATCTTCTGCACCTCAGTCTCCAAGCTCTGCTCTCTGCAACGATCTTTCTGCACCTCTGTCTCCAAAGTCTGCTTTCTGTAACACTCCTTCTGCATCCCAGTTTCCAACCTCTGCTCTTTTTAGATCCTACTGCACACAAGTCTCCAAACTCTGTTCTCTACAACATTCCTTCTCCATCCCAGTCTCCAACCTCTTCTTTCTGCAATGATCCTGTAGCACCCCAGTCTCCAACCTCTGTTCTCTACAAAAGAAGTTCTGCTCCACAGTCTCCAAACAATGCTCTGTGTAACAGTCCTTCTGTACTGCAATCTCCAACCTCTGCTCTCTGTTATGGTTCTTCTGCACCCCAGTCTCCAAACTTTGTTGTCTGTAGCAGGCCTTCTGCACCCCAGTCTCCAAACTCTGCTCTCTGTAACAGGCCTTCTGCACCCCAGTCTCCAACCCCTTCTCTCTGCAACGATCTTTCTGCACCCCAGTGTCAAACCTCTGCTCCTTGCAACAGTTCGTCTGCACCCCAGGCTCAAACCTCTGCTCTCTGTAAGATCTTTCTGCACCCCAGTCTCCAAACTCTGCTCTTTGTAAGAGTCTTTCTGCACTCCAGTCTCCAAGCTCTACTCTCTGCAACAATCAATTTGAACCCCAGTCTTCAACCTCTGCTCTCTGTAAGATCCATCTGAACCCCAGTATCCAACCTCTACTCTCTGTAATAGTCCTTCTGCACCCCAGTCTCCAAACTCTGCTCTCTGCAAGATTTTTCTAGACCCCAGTCTCCAACCTCGGCTCTCTGCAACAGTCCTTCAGCACCCCAGTCTCCAACCTCTGCACTTTGTAAGAGTTTTTCTATACCACAGTCTCCAAACTCTGGTATCTGTAACGGTTATTCTGCACCCCAATTTCCAACCTCTGCTTTCTGTAACAGTCCTTCTGCACCTCAGTCTCCAAACTCTGCTCTCTGTAGCAGGCTTTCTGTACCCCAGTCTTAAAAATCTGCTCTCTCCAAGGATCCTTCTGCACCCTAGTCTCCAACAACTGCTCTTTGCAATGATCCTACTGCACCCGAGTCTCCAACCTCTGATCTCTGCAACAGTCTTTCTGCACCTCAGTTTCCAAATTCTGCTCTCTTTAAGACCAATCTGAACCCCAGTCTCCAAAGTCTGCTCTCTGCAACAGTCCTTCAGCACCACAGTCTCCAACCTCTGCTCTCTGTAACAGTCCTTCTGCTCCCCAGTCTCCAAACTCTGCTCTCTTTAAGATTCTTTTTGCACATCAGACTCCAAACTCTGCTCTCTACAACAGTCCTTCTGCACCCCAGTCTCCAACCTCTACTCACCGTAATGGTCCTTCAGCACTCCAGTCTCAAAACTCTGCTTTCTGTATCAGTCCTTCTGAACCTCAGTCTCCAAACTGTTCTCTCTGTAACATTCCTTCTGCACCCCAGTCTCCAACCTCTTCTCTCTGTAACAGTTTTTCTATACAGGAGTTTACAAACTCTTGTCTCTGTAACGGTCCATCTGCACCCCAATTTCCAAACTCTGCTTTCTGTAACAGTCCTTCTGCACCCCAGTCTCCAACCACTGCTCTCTGTAACAGTCCACCTTCAGCTTAGTCTTCAACCTCTCCTGTAACAGGCCTTCAGCTCGTCAGTCTCCAAACTCTTCTCTCTGTAGCAGGCCTTCTGGACCCCAGTCTCCAAAATCTGCTCTCTGGAATGATCCTTCTGCACCCCAGTCTCCTACCTCTGCTCTCCTAACAGTCCTTCTGCACCTCAGTCTCCCAAATCTTCTCTCTGTAAGATCCTTTTGCAACCAAGTCTTTAAACTCTGCACTCTGTAACAGTCCTTCTGCACAACAGTCTCCAACCTCTTCTCTCTGCAATGATTCTTTTCCAACCCAGTCTCCAACATCTGCTCTCTGCAACAGTACTTTCGCACCCCAGTCTCCAAACTCTGCTCTCTGTAACAGTCCTTTTTTCACCCCAGTCTCAAAACTCTGCTCTCTGCAACGATCCTTTTGGAACCCAGTATCCAAAGTTTGCTCTCTGCAACAGTCCTTCTGCACCAGAGTCCTCAACCTCTGCTCTCTGTAAGATCCTTCTGCACTCCAGTTTCCAAACTCTGCTCTCTGTAACATTCCTTCTCCAACCCAGTGTCCAATCTCTGTCCTCTTCAACAGTCCTTCTGCTCCCCAGTCTCCGAGATCTGCTCTCTGTAACAGTCCTTCTGTACCGCAGTCTGCAACCTCTGCTCTTCGTAACGGTCCTTCTACACCCCAGTCTCCAACCTCCGCTGGCTGTATCAGTATGCCTGAACCCCAATCTCCAACCTCTGTTCTCTGTATCTATCCATCTGCACTTCAGTCTCCAACCTGTGCTCTATGTAAGAGTCCTTCTGTACCCCAGTCTCAAACATCTGCTCTCGATAACAATCCTATATCGCAGTCTCCAACCTCTTCTCTCTGTAAAAGTCCTTCTGCAACCCAATTTTTAAACTCTGCTTCCTGTAACAGTCCTTCTGCACATGCGTCTCCAAGCTCTGCTCTCTTTAACACTACTTCTACACCTCAGGCTCCAACCTCTGTTCTCTGTAACAGTCCTTCTGCACCTCAGTCTGAAACCTCTGCTCTGTGCATGATCCTTTTGAACCCAGTCTTCAATCACTGCTCTGTGTAACAGTCAAGCTACACCGCAGTCTCCAAACTCTGCTCTATGTAAGATCCTTCAGCAACCCAGTCTCCAAATTCTGCTCTGTATAACAGTCCTTCTGCACCACAGTCTCCAACCTCTCCTCTTTGTAACAGGCCTTCTGCACTCCAGTGTCCAAACTCTGCTCTCTGTAGCAGGCCTTCTGTATCCCAGTATACAACCGCTGCTCTCTGCAATGATCCTTCTGCACCTCAGTCTCCAACCTCTGCTCTCTGTAAGATCCTTCTGCACCCCTTTTTTCAAACTCTGCTCTCTGTAACAGTTCTTCTGCACCCGAGTCTCCAAACTCTGCTCTCTGTAACAGGACTTATGCCCCTCAGTCTCCAACCTGTGCTCTCTGCAACAGTCCTTCTGCATCCCAGTCTCCAAACTCTGCTCTCTACAACAGTCCTTCTACACCCTAGTTACCAACATCTGCTCTCTGCAACAGACCTTTCGCACCTCAGTCTCTAACATCTGCTCTCTGCAACAGTTCTTCTGCACCTCAGTCTGAAAACTCAGCTCTCTGCAATGAACCTTCTGCACCCCAGTCTCCTACCTCTGCTCTCTGTAACAGTCCTTCTGCACCTCAGTCTCCCAACTCTGCTCTCTATATGATCCTTCTGCAACACAGTCTTCAAACTCTGCACTCTGTAACAGTCCTTCTGCACAACAGTCTCCAACCTCTACTCTCTGTAAGAGGACTTCTGCATGAAAGTCTCCAAACTCTGCTCTATGCAACGATCCTTCTGAACTTCAGTTTGCAACCTCTGCTCTCTGCAACGATCCTTCTGCACCCCAGTTTCCAACCTCTGCTCTCTGTAACAGTCCTTCTACACCTCTGTCTCCAAACTCTCCTCTCTGTAACAATCCTTCTGCACCTCAGTCTCCAACCTATGCTCTCTTTAACAGTCCTTCTGCACCTCAGTCTTCAACCGATGCTCTCTGAAACAGGCTTTCTGCACCCCTGTCTTCAACCTTTGCTCTCTGTAACAGTTCTACTGTACCCCAATCTTGAACCTCTGCTCTCTGTAACAGTCCTTCTGCACCTCAGTCTCCAACCTCTGCTCTCTGCAACAGTCCTTCTGCACCCCAGTCTCCAGACTCTGCTCTCTTTAAGATCCTTTTGCATCCCTTTCTCCAACCTCTGCTCTCTGTAACAGTCTTCCTGCACCCCAGTATCCAACCTCTGCTCTCTGTAAAAGTCCTTTTACACCTCAGTCTCCAAACTTTGCTGTTTGTAATGGTCCTTCAGCACCCCATTCTCCAACCTGTTCTCTCTGTAACAGGCCTTCTGCAATCCAGTCTCCAAACTCTGCTCTGTAACAGAACTTCTGCACCCAGGTCTCCAACCACTTCTCTATGCAACGATCCTCCTCCACCTCAGTCTCCAACCTCTGTTCTCTGCAACAGTCCTTCTACACCCCAGTCTTCAAACTCTGCTCTCTGTAACAGTCCTTCTGTACCACAGTCTCCAAACTCTTCTCTCTGTAACGGTCCTTCTGAACCTAAATTGCCAAACTCTGCTTTCTGTAACAGTCCGTCTGCAAATCAGACTCCAACCTCTGCTCTCTGTAACTGTCCTTCTGAGCCTCAGTCAGAAACCTCTGCTCTCTGTAATGGTTTTTTTGCACCCCAGTCTCCAACCTCTGCACTCTGTAACAGGTCTTCTGCAACCCAGTCTCCAAATTATGCTCTGTAACAGGAGTTCTGAACCCCAGTCTCCAAAAACTTCACTATGCAACGATCCTTCTGCACCTCAGTCTCCAACATCTGTTTTCTGCAACAGTCCTTCTGCACCCCAGGCTTCAAACTTGTGCTCTCTGTAATAGTCCTTCGGTACTGCAGTCTCCAACCTCTTCTCACTCTAATGGTCATTCTGCACCCCAGTTTCTGAATGCTTCTTTGTGTATCAGTTATTCTGCACCCCAGTCTCATACCTGTGCTCACTGTAACAGTCCTTGTGTAACCCAGTCTAAGTCTCCAACCTCTGCTCTCTGCAAAAGTTCTTCTGTACCTAAGTCTGAAAACTCTGCTCTCTGAATTAATCTATCTGCACCCCAGTCTCCAAACTCTGCTCTCTGTAACAGTCCTTCTGTACCTCAGTCTCCAATCTCTGCTCTATAAAACAGTCTTTCTGCACACAAGTCTCCAACATCTGCTCTCTGAAACAGTCCTTCTACACCCCAGACTCCAACCTATGCTCTCTGCAACAGTCCATCTACACCCCAGTCTCAATACTCTTCTCGCCCCAGCGATCCTTCTGAACCCCAGTCTTCAACGTCTGCTCCCTGCAGCAGTCCTTCTCCAAAATTTTCTCTCTGCAACAGTCCTTCTGCAACTCAGTCTGAAAACTCTGCTCTCTGCAACGATCATTCTGCACCTCAGTCTCCAACCTCTTCTCTCTGTAAGACCCTTCTGAAACCCAGTCTGCAAACTCTGCTCTCTGTAACAGTTCTTCTGCACCCCAGTCTCCAAATTCGGCTCTCTGTAACAGGCCATGTGCACCACAGTCTCCAAACTCTTCTCTCTGTAAGAGGCCTTCTGCACCCCAGTCTCCAACCTCTACTCTCTGCAAAGATCCTTCTGGACCCCAGTCTCCAACATCTGCTCTCTACAACAGTCCGTCTGCACGCCAGTCTCCAACCTCTGCTCTCTTCAAGATCCTTCTGCACACCAGTCTCCAACCATTGCTCACTTTAACAGTACTTCTGCAACCAAGTCTCCAAACTCTGCTCCCAGTAACAATAATTCTGCACCTCAGTCTTCAACCTCTGCTCTTTGCAACAGTCTTCTGCACCCCAGCCTCTAAACTCTGCTCTCTGTAACAGTCCTTCTGTGCCGGGTTCTCCAACCTCTGCTCTCTGTAACGGGCCTTCTGCACCCCAGTCTCCAAAATCTGCTTTCTCTATCAGTCCTTCTGAACCTCAGTCTCCAATCTCTGCTTTCTGCAACAGTCCTTCTGCACCGAAGTCTCCAACGTCTGCTCTCTGCAACATTCCTTCTGCACGCCACTCTCCAAACTCTGCACTCTGTAATGATCCTTCTGCACCCCAGTCTCAAACCTCTGCTCTCCGCAAGGATCCTTCTGCACCTCAGTCTCCAAGTTCTGCTCTCTGCAAAGATCCTTTGGCACCACAGTCTCAAACCTCTGCTCGCTGCAACAGTCCTTGTGAAACCCAGTCTCCAAACACTGCTCTCTGTAACAGGCCTACTGCACCCCAGTCTCCAACCTCTGCTCTCTGCAACGATCCTTCTGCATCCCAGTCTCCAAAGTCTGCTCTCTATAAGATCCTTCGGCACCCCGTTTTCCAAACTTTGCTCTCTGTAACAGTCATTCTGCACCTCAGTCTCCAACCTCATCTCTCTGCAACGGCCCTTGTGCACCCCAGTATCCAAACTCTGTTCTCTGACAAGTCCTTCTGTACCTCAGTCTCCAACCTCATCTCTCTGTAAGACCCTTCTGAAAAACAGTCTGCAAACTCTGCTCTCTGTAACAGTCCTGCTGCACCACAGTCTCCAACCTCGGCTCTCTGTAACAGTCCTTCTGTACCACCGTCTCAAACCTTGGCTCTCTGTAACAGTCTTTCTGTTCCGCCGTCTCCAACCTCTGTTCTCTGTAAGGGTCCTTATGCACCCCAGTATCCAACCTCTGCTTTCTGTATCAGTCGTTTTGAACCACCTTCTCCAAACTCTTCCCTCACTAACAGTCCTTCTGCAACTCAGTCTGCAACCTCTGCTCTCTGCAACAGTCCTTCTGCACCCCAGTCTCCATCCTCTACTCTCTGCAACAGTTCTTTTTCACCCCAGTCTCCAACATCTGCTCTCTGCAACAGTAATTCACCACCCCAGTCTCCAAACTCTGCTCTTTGTAACAGTCCATCTGTGCTGCATTCTCCCAACTCTGCTCTCGGTAAGGGTACTTCTGCACCCGAGTCTCCAACATCTGCTTTCTGTATCAGTCTTTCTGCACCCCAGTATCCAAACTGTGCTCTGTGTAACTGTACTTCTGCACCTTAGTCTCCAACCTCTGCTCTTTGCTACACTCTTTCTGGACCCAAATTTCCAAACTCTACTCTCTGCAAAAGTCCTTCTGCATTGCAGTCTAAAACCTCTGCTCTCTGCAACAGTCCTTCTGCACGCCAATCTCCAACCTCTACTCTCAGCAACAGTCCATCTGAACCTCAGTCTTCAACCTCTGCTCTCTGCAACATTCCTTCTGCACCCCAGTATCAAACCATTGCTCTCTGTAAAAGTCCGTCTGCACCCCAGTCTCCAACCTCTGCTCTCTGTAACAGTTCTTCTGCACCTCATGCTCGAAACTCTTTTCTCTGTAAGATCCTTCTGAAACCCAGTGTCCAACGTCTCCTCTCTGTAACAGTCCTTCTGCAACCCAGTCTTTAACCTCAGCTCTCTGCAACAGTCCTTCTGCACCTCAGTCTCTAACCTCTGCTTTCTGCAACAGTACTTCTGCAAACAAATCTCCAACCTCTGCTCTTTGCAACATTCCTTCTGCACCCAAAGTCTCCAACCTGTGCTCTCTGTAAAAGTCCTTCTGCACCCCAGTCTCCAAACTCTGCTCTCAGTAACGATCCTTCTGCACCCCAGTCTCGAACCTCTGCTCTCTGCAACGATCCTTCTGCAACTCAGTCTGCAACCTCTGCTCTCTGAAACGATCCTTCCCCACCCCAGTCTCAAACCTCTGCTAGCTGCAACAGTCCTTGTGAACCCAAGTCTCTAACATCTGCTTTCTGCAACAGTTCTACTGTACCTCAGTCTGAAAACTCTGCTCTCTGCAATAATCCATCTGCACCCCAGTCTCTAACTTCTGCTCTCTGTAACAGTCCTTCTGTACCTCAGTCTCCAATCACTGTTCTATGCAACAGTCCTTGTGCACCCAAGTCTCCAACATCTGCTCGCTGAAAAAGTCCTTCTTCACCCTAATCTCTATACTCTACTCGCCTAAACGATCCTTCTGCACCCCAGGATCCAACATCTGTTCTCTACATCAGTTCTTCTGCAACTCAGTCTGCAACCTCTGGTCTCTGCAACAGTCCTTCTTCACCCAACTCTCCATCTTCTGCTCTCTGCAGCAGTCCTTTTGCACCCCAGTGTCCAACATCTGCTCTCTTCAACAGTCATTCCCCAACCCAGTCTCCAATCTCTGATCTCTGTAACAGTTCTTCTGTACTGCATTCTCCAACCTCTGCTCTTTCTAAGGGTACTTCTGCACCTGAGTCTCGAACCTCTGCTTTCTGTATCAGTCCTTCTGCATCCAATCTCCAACCTCTGCTCTGTGTAACTGTACATCTGCACTTTAGTCTCCAAGTCTGCTCTCTTTTACAGTCCTTCTAGACCCCAATCTCCAACGTCTACTCTCTGCAACAGTCCTTCTACATCCCAGTCTATAACCTCTGCTCTCTGTAACAGTTTTTCTGAACCTCTGTATCCAACCTCTGCTCTCTGCAACCTTAATTCTGCACCCCATTCTCTAACCTCTTCTCTCTCCAACAGTCCTTCTGAACCAAAGTCTCCAACATCTGCTCTCTGCAAGAGTCCTTCTTTACCCTAGTCTTTAAACTCTGCTGTCTTTACCAGTCCTTCTGTATTGCAGTCTCCAATATCTGCTCTCTGTAACCTTAATTGTGCACCACAGGCTCCAACCTGTTCTTTCTGTATCATTACTTCTGCACCCCAGTCTCCAACCTCTGATCTATGTAACATTCTTACTGCACCTCAGTCTCCAACTTCTGCTCTATGTGACAGTTCTTCTGCAGCCCAGTCTCGAACCTCTACTCTCTGCAACAGTTCTTCTACTCCACAGTCTCAAACATCTGCCCTCTCTAACAGTCCTCCTGTATTGCAGTCTCCAAACTTTGCTTTCTGTAACGGTCCTTTTACACACCAGACTCCAACCTCTGCTTTCTGTATCAGTCCTTCTGCACCCTAGTCTCCAACCTCTACTCTCTGTTACAGTCGTTCTGCTCCTCAGTCTCCAAACTCTTCTCTCTGCAACAGTACTTCTGCACCCAAGTCTCCAACACCTGCTACCTGCAACAGTCTTTCTACACCCCAGTATCCGACCTCTGCTCCCTGCAATGGTCCTTCTGCACCTCAGTCTGCAACGTCTACTGTGTGTAACATGCCTTCTGCACCTCAGTCTTCCAACTCTGATCTCTGTAAGATCCTTCTGCAACCTAGTCTCCAAACTCTGCCCACTTCAACGATTTTTCTGCACCCAGTTTCCAAACCCTGCTCTCTCTAACAGTCTAGTTGCACCTCAGTCTCCAAACTCTGCTCTCTGTAAGATGCTTCTGCAACCCTGTCTCAAAACTCTGCTTTCTGTATTAGTCCTTCTGAACCCCAGTCTCAAACTTCTGCTCTCTGCAACAGTCCTTCTAAACCCCAGTCTCCAACCTCTGCTCTCTGCAACAGTCCTTCTGCACCCAGTCTACAACATCTGTTCTCTGCAACAGTCCTTCTGCACCTCAGTCTGAAAACTCTGCTCTCTGCAACGATCCTTGTACACCCCAGTCTCCAAACTCTGCTTTCTGTAACAGTCTTTGTGCACGTCATTCTCCAACCTCTGCTATCTGTAACAGTCTTTCTGCACCACTGTCTCCAAACTCTGCTCTCTGTAAGATCCTTCTGCTCCAAGGTTTCCAAACTCTGCTCTCTGTATCATTCCTTCTGGTACCCAGTCTCCAACCTCTGCTCTCTGTAACAGTCCTTCTGCTCCCCAGTCTCCAACCTCTGATCTCTGTAACAGTCTTCTGTACCGCAGTCTCCAACCTCTTCTCTCTGTAACTGTCGTTCTGTACTGCAGTCTCTAAACTCTGCTCTCTGCAATGGTCCTTCTGCACCCCATTCTCCAACCTCTGTTGTCTGCAATATTCCTTCAGCACCTCAGTATCCAACCTCTTCTCCCTGCCACAATCCTTTTGCACCCCAGTCTCCAACATCTGCTCTCTGAAAAAGTCTTTCTGCACCCGAGTCTCCAACATTTGCTCTCTGCAACAGTCCTTCTGCACCTCAGTCTGAAAACTCTGCTCTCTGCAATGATCCTTGTGCACCCCAGTCTCCAAACTCTGCCCTCTGAAACAGTCCTTCTGTACTGCAATCTCCAACCTCTGCTCTCTGTAACAGTCCTTCTGCACCCCAGTCTCTACCTTCTGCTTTCTGTATCAGTCCTTCTGCACCCCCGTCTTCAACGTCTGCACTCTGTAACAGTCCTTCTCTACCCCAGTCTCCAGCCTCTGCTCTCTGTAACAGTCCTCCTGTAGTGCAGTCTTCAAAATCTGCTCTCTGTAATGGTCCTTCTGCACCCCAGTCACTAAACTCTGCTTTCTGTATCAGTCCTTCTGCACCCCAGTCTCCAATCTCTGCTCTCTGTAACAGTCCTTCTGCACGTCAGTCTCCAAACTCTGCTGTCTGCAACAGTCCTTCTGCACCCAAGTCTCAAACCTCTGCTCCCTGCAACAGTCTTTCTGCACCTCAATCTCTAACCTCTACTCTCTGTAACAGTCCTCCTGCACCTCAGTCTCCAACATTTGCTCTTTGTAAGATTCTTCTGCAACCCAGTCTCAAAAATCTGCCCTCTGTATCAGTCCTTCAGCACCCCTTCACCAAACTCTGTTCTCTGTAACAGTCCTTCTGCACACCAGTCTCAATACTCTGCTCTCTAGAACGATCCTTCCCCACCCCAGTTTCCATCCTCTGCTGTCTGCAACAGTCCTTCTCCACACCAGTCTCCAACCTCTGCTCTCTGTAACAGTCCTCCAGTAGTGCAGTATCTAAAATCTCCTCTCTATAACGGTTCTTCAGCACCCCAGTCTCCAAACTCTGTTCTCTGTAACAGTCCTTCTAAATCTCAGTGTGCAAACTCTGCTCTCTGCAACAGTTCTTCTGCATCTCAGTCTGAAAACTCTGTTCTCTACAATGATCCTTCTGCACCCCAGTGTCAAACCACTGCTCTCTGTAACAATCCTGCTGTACCTCAGTCTCCAACCTCTGCTCTCTGTAAGATCTTTTTGCAACCCTATCTCCAAACCCTGCTTTCTGTAAGAGTCCTTCTGCACCCAAGTCTCCAACCTCTGCTCTCTGTAACAGGTCTTTTGCATCCCATTCTCCAACCTCTGCTCTCTGTAGCAGTGCTTCTGCACCTCAGTCTACAAACTCTGCTCTCTGCAACAGTCCTTCAGCACCCCAGTCTCCAAACTCTGCTTACTGTATCAGTCCATCTGCACCACAATTTTCAACCTCTCTTCTCTGTAACAGACTTTCTGCACCTCAGTCTACAAACTCTGCTCTGTGTATCAGTCCTTCTGCACGCCAGTCTCCAACATCTGCTCTCTGCAACAGTCCTTCTGCACCAAATCTCCAACCTCTTTCTCTGTAACAGTCCTACTGTAACCCAGTCTCCAACCTCTGCTTGCTGCAACAGTCCTTCTGCACCCCAATCTGAACCTGTGCTCTCAGCAACAGTCCTTATACACCCCAGTGTCCAGCCTCTTCTGTCTACAACAGTCCCTCTGCATCCCAGTCTCCAACTTCTGCTCTATGTAACAATGCTTCTGCACCTCAGTCTCCAACCTCTGTTTTCTGCAACGGTCCTTCTGCACCTCAGTCTCAAACCTCTGCTCTCTGAAACAGTCCTGCTGCACCTCGCTCTACAACCTCTGCTCTCAGTAAGATCCTTGTGAACTTTGTCTATAAACTCTACTCTCTTTAGGAGTTCTTCTGCAAGTCAGTCTGAAAACTCTGTTCTCTACAAAGATCCTTCTGCACCCCAGTCTCAAATCTCTGCTCTCTGTAACAGTCCTTTTGCACCTCAGTCTACAAACTAAGCTCTCTGCTACGATCCATCTGCACCTCAGTTTCAAAAGTCTACTCTTTGTTACAGGGCTTCTGCACCCCAGTCTCAAACTTCTGGTATCTGCAACGATCTTTCTGCACCCCAGTATCCAACATGTGCTCTATGCAACAGTCCTTTTGCACTCATATCTCCAACCTCTGCTCTCTGAAACAGTCAATGTGCACCTCAATCTAAAAACTCTGTTCTCTGCAACGATCCTTCTGCACCCCAGTCTCCAGCCTCTGCTCTCTGCAACAGTCTTTCTAAACCCCAGTCTCCAAATTCTGCTCTCTGCAACAGTCCTACTGCACCCCAGGCTCCAACTTCTGTTCTCTGTAACAATCCTTTTTCACCTCAGTTACCAAACTCTGATCTCTGCAATAGTTCTACTTCACCAAAGTTTCCAAACTCTGCTTTCTGTAACAATCTTTCTGCACCCCAGTCTCAAACTCTGCTGTCTACAACAATCTTTTTGTACAACAGTCTCCAAACTCTGCTCTCTGCAAAAGTCGTTCTGCACCCCAGTCTCCAAAATCTGCTCCCTACAACAGTTCTTCTGCACCTCAGTCTGACAACTCTGCTCTCTGCAACGATCCTTGTGCACTCCAGTCTTTAAACTCTACTTTCTGTAAAAGTCTTTCTGCACCTCAGTCTCCAACCTCTACTCTCTGTCAGATCCTTCTGCAACCCCAGTTTCACAACTCTGCTCTCTGTAATAATTCTTCTGCTCCCCAGTCTCCAATCTCTTCTCTCTGTAACTGTCTTTCTGCTCCGTAGTCTCCAACCTCTGCTCTCTATAACAGTCCTTATGTCCCACAGTGTCCAACCTCTGCTCTGTGTAAGGGTCCTTCTGTACCCCAGTCTCCATCCTCTGCTCTCTGTAACAATACTTCTGCACCCCAGTCTCCAACTTCTGCTCTCTGCAACGATTCTTTTGCACCCCATTCTCCAATCTCTGCTCTCTGCAAAAGTCCTTCTGCACCCCAGTCTCTAACATCTGCTCTCTGCAACAGTCCTTCTGAAGCTCAGTCTGAAAACTCTGCTCTCTGCAACGGTCTTTGTGCACCCCAGTCTCCAAAATCTGCTTTCTGTAACAGTCCTTCTGCACCTCAGTCTCCAAAATCGGCTCTCTTTAACAGTGCTTCTGCACCCCAGCCTCCAACCTGTGCTCTCTGTAAGATCCTTCTGCACCCCAGTTTCCAAATCTGCTCTCTGTAACATTTTTTCTGCTCCCCAGTCTCCAACCTCTGCTCTCTGTAACAGTCCTTCTGCTCCCCAGTCTCCAAATCTGCTCTCTGTATCACTCCTTCTGTACCGCAGTCCACAACCTCTGCTCTCTGTAACTTTTTTTCTGCACCACAGTCTCCAACCTCTCCTTTCTGTATCATTCCTTCTGCACCACAGTTTCCAAACTCTGCTCTCTGCAACATTCCTTCTGTACCTCAGTCTTTAAACTCTGCTCTCTGCAACAGTTCTACTGCACCCCAGTCTCCAAGGTCTGCACTCTGAAATAGTCCTTCTCCACACCAGTCTCCAACCTCTGCTCTCTTTAACAGTCCTCCTGTAGTGCAGTCTCCAAAATCTGCTCTCTGTAACGGTCCTTCTGCACCCAAGTCTCCAACCTCTGCTCTCAATAACAATAATTTTGCACCCCAGTCTCAAACCTCTGCTCTCTGCAACAATACTTTTGCACCCCATTCTCCAACCTCAGTTCTCTGCAAAAGTCCTTCGGCACCCCAGTCTCCAACCTCTGCTCTCTGTAAGAGTCCTGGTGCTCCCCAGTCTCCAACCTCTGCTATCTGTAACAGTCATTCTGCTCCCCAGTCTCCAACCTCTGCTCTCTGTAACAGTCCTTCTGTACCACAGTCACCAACCTCTGCTCTCTGTAACGATCCTTCTGCACCACATTCCACAACCTCTCCTTTCTGTATCATTCTTTCTGCACCACAGTTTCCAAACTCTGCTTTCTGCAACATTCCTTCTGAATCTCAGTCTCCAACCTCTGCTCTCTGCAACAGTTCTTCTGCACCCCAGTCACCATGGTCTGCACTCTGAAACAGTCCATCTCCACACCAGTCTCCAAACTCTGTTGTCTGTCACAGTCCTCCTGTATGGCAGATTCCAAAATCTGCTCTCTGTAATGGTCCTTCTGTACTCCATGTCCAGCCTCTGCTCTCTGCAGTAGTCCCTCTGCAACCCAGTCTCCAAACTCCGTTCTCTGTAACAATCCTTCTGCACCTCAGTATCCAACCTCTGCTCTCTGCAACGGTCCTTCTGCACCTCATTCTCCAAACTCTACTCACTGTAAAAGTACTTCTGCAACCCTGCTCCAAACTCTGCTCTCCGTAACAGTCCTTCTGCACCCTAGTTACCAACATCTGCTCTCTGCAAAAGTCCTTCTTCTCCCCAGATTCCGAGATCTGCTCTACGTAACAGTCCTTCTGTACGCAGTCTCCAACCTCTGCTCTTTGTAACGGTCCTTCTACACCCCATTCTCCAACCTCTGCTTTCTGTATCAGTCTCTCTGAACCCCAGTCTCCAAACTTTGTTCTCTGTATCTATCCTTCTGCACCTCAGTCTTAAACCTGTTTTCTATATAAGAGTCTTTTTGAACCTCAGTCTCCATCCACTGCTCTCTGTAACGGTCCTTCTGCACCCCAATTTCCAAACTCTGCTTCCTGTAACAGTCATTCTGAACCTGAGTCTCCAAACTCTGCTCTCTGTAACAGTCCTTCTACACCCCAGTCTCCAACCTCTACTCTCTGTAACAGTCCTTCTGCACCTCAGTCTGAAACCTCTGCTCTCTGCACGATCATTCTGCACCCCAGTATCCAAACACTGCTCTCTGTAACAGTCCACCTGCACCTCAGTCTCCAACCTGTGCTCTCGGGAAGATCCTACAGCAACCCATTCTTCAAACTCTGCTTTTCTAACAGTCCTTCTGCACCCAGTCTCCAACCTCTCCTCTCTGTAACAGGCCTTCTGCATGCCAGTCTCCTAACTCTGCTCTCTGGAACGATATTTTTGCACCCCAGTCTTCAACCACTGCTTTCGGCAATGATCCTACTGCACCACAATCGCCAACCTCTGATTTCTGCAACAGTCCTTCTGCACCTCAGTCTCTAACTTCTGCTCTCTGTAAGTTCCTTCTGCACTCCTGTCTCCAAGCTCTGCTCCTTGCAATGATCCTTCTGCACCCCAGTCTCCAAACTCTTCTCAATGTAAAAGAACTTCTGCACCTCAGTCTTTAATCTGTGCTCTCCGCAACAGTCCTTCTGCACCCCAGTCTCCAAACACTGCTCTCTGTAACAGTCTTTCTGTACTGCAGTCTCCAACTTCTGCTCTCTGTAATGGTCTTTCTGCACCGCAGACTCTAATCTCTGCTTTCTGTATCAGTTCTTCTGCACCCAAGTCTCAAAATTCTGCTCTCTCTAAGAGTCCTTCTGCACCTCAGTCTCCAACCTAAGCTCTCGGCAACAGTGCTTCTGCACCCCAGTCTCAAACCTCTGCTCTCTGCAACAGTCCTTCTGCACAACAGTCTCTAAATTCTGTTCTCTGTAACAATTCTCCTGCACCTAAGTCTCCAAATTCTGCTCTTTGTAACAGGAGTTCTGCACTTCAGTCTCCAACCTCTGCTCTCTGGAACAGTCCTTTTGCACTCCAGTCTACACCCTCTGCTCTCTGCAACAGTCCTTCTCCACCCCAGTCTCCAACCTCTGCTCTCTGCACAGTCCTTCTGCACCGCAGTCTCCAACCTCTGCTCTCGTTAACAGTCCTTCTGCACCACAGTCTCCAACCTCTTCTCTCAGTAAGATATTTCTGCACTCCAGATTCCAAACTCTGCTCTCTGTAACATTCCTTCTCCACCCCAGTTTTTAACCTCTGCTTTCTGCAAGTGTCCTGCGCCACCCCAGTTTCCAAGCTCTGTCCCCTTCAACAGTCCTTCTTCTCCCCAGTCTCCAACATCTTCTCCTGTAACAGTCCTTTTTTACAGCAGTCTCCAACCTGTGCTCTCTGTAACATTCCTTCTGCACCCCAGTCTCCAACCTCTGCCCTCTGTAACAGTTTTTCGATACCGCAGTCTCCAAACTCTGGTCTCTGTAATGGTCTTTCTGCACCCCAATTTCCAACCTCTGTTTTCTGTAACAGTTCTTCTACACCTCAGTCTCGAACCTCTGCTCTCTGTAACAGTCCTTCGGAACCTCAGTCTGACACCTCTGTTCTCTGCACGATCCTTCTGCACCCCAATCTTCAAAAACTTCTCTCTTTAACAGTCAAAATGCATCCCAGTCTCCAACCTCTGCTCTCTATAACACTTCTTCTATACCGCAGTCTCCAAACTCTGGTCTGTGTAACAGTCCTTCTGCACCTCAATTTCCAACCTCTGCTTTCTGTAACAGTCCTTCTGCACCTCAGTCTCCAAACTCTGCTCTCTGTAACAGTCGTTCTACACCTCAGTCTCCAAACTCTGCTCTCTGTGACAGTCCTTCAGCACCTCAGTCTGACACCTTGCTCTCTGCACGATTCTTCTGCACCCCAGTCTCCAACCTCTGCTCTCTACAATGATCCTACTGCCCCCCAGTCTCCAAACTCTGATCTCTGCAACAGTCCTCTGCACCTAAGTCTCCAAATTCTGCTCTCTGTAAGATCCTTCTACACCCCCGTACCCAAATTCTCCTCTCTGTAAAAGTCCATCTGTACCCGAGTCTCCAACCTCTGCTCTCTGTAACAGGACTTTGGTACCTCAGACTCCAAACTCTGCTCTCTGCAACAGTCCTTCTGCACCCCAGTCTCCAACCTCTGCTCTCTACAACAGTCCTTCTGCACCCTAGTTACCAACATCTGCTCTCTGCAACAGACCTTCTGCACCCCAGTCTTCAAAATCTGCTCTCTGCAACAGTTCTTCTGCACCTCAGTCTGAAAACTCTGCTCTCTTCAACGACCATTCTGCACCCCAGTCTCTTATTTCTGCTCTCTGTAACAGTCCTCCTTCACCTCAGTCTCCCAACTCTGCTCTCTTTATAATCCTTCTGCAGCACAGTCTTCAAACTCTGCATTCTTTAACAGTCTTTCTGCACAACAGTGTCCAACCTCTTCTCTCTGTAACAAGACTTCTGAAACCCTGTCTCCAAACTCTGCTCTCTGTAAAAGGCCTTCTACACCTCAGTCTCTAACCTCTTCTCTCTGCAACGATTCTTCTCCACCCAAGTCTCCAACATCTGCTCTCTGCAACAGTCCGTTTGCATCCCAGTCTCCAAACTCTGCTCTCTGTAAGATCCATGTGAACCCCAGTCTCCAACCTCTACTCTCTGTTACAGTCCTTCTGCACCCCAGTCTCCAAACGCTGCTCTCTGCAACTGTCCTTTTCGACCCCAGTCTCCAACATCTGCTCTCTTCCACAGTCCTTCTGCACCCTAGCCTCCAAACTCTGCTCTCTGCAGCGATCCTTCTGGACCCCAGTATCCAATGTCTGCCCTCTGCAACAGTCCTTCTGCACCACCTCTCCAACCTCTGCTCTTTTTAAGATCCGTCTGCACCCCAATTTCCAAACTCTGCTCTCTGTAATATTCTGTCTCCACCCTAGTCAACAACCTCTGTCCTCTGCAACAGTCATTCAGCTCCCCAGTCTCCGAGATTTGCTCTCTGTAACAGTCCTTCTACACCCCCAGTCTCCAACCTCTTTTTTCTGTATCAGTCAATTTTAATTCCGTCTCCAAACTCTGTTCTCTGTATCTATAATGCTGCAGCTCAGTCTCCAACCTGTGCTCTATGTAAGAGTCCTTCTGCACACCAGTCTCCAAAAGTTGCTCTCTGCAACAGTCCTTCTGTACTGCAGTCTCCAACATCTGCTCTCTGTAACGGTCTTTCTGCACCCCAGACTCAAATCTCTGCTTCCTGTATCAGTCCATCTGTACCCCAGTCTCCAAATTCTTCTCTCTCTAAGAGTCCTTCTGCATCCCAGTCTCCAAACTCTGCTCTCGGTAACAGTCCTATACCGTAGTCTCCAACCTCTGCTCTCTTTAACGGTCCTTCTGCACCCCAGTTTTTCTGCACCTGAGTCTTCAAACTCTGCTCTCTGTAACAGTCCTTCTACAACTCAGTCTCCAACTTCTGCTCTCTGTAACAGTTCTTCTGAACCTCAGACTGAATCCTCTGCTCTGTGCACGATGCTCTGCACCCCAGTCTCCAACCTCTGCCCTCTGTAAGATCCTTCAGCAACCCAGTCTCTAAACTCTGCTCTCTATAACAGTCCTTCTGCACCCGAGTATCCAAGCTCTCCTCTCTGTAACAGGAATTCTGCACGCCAGTCTCCAAACACTGCTCTCTGTAGCAGGCCTTCTGCACCACAGTCTCCAACCTCTGCTCTCTGCAACGATCCTTGTGCACACGAAACTCCAACCTCTGCTCTCTGCAATGATCCTACTGCACGCCAGACTCCAACCTCTTATCTCTGCAACACTCCTTCTGCACCTCAGTCTCCAATTTTTTCTCTCTGTAAGATCCTTCTGCACCCCTGTCTCAAAGGTCTGCTTTTTGCAACGATCCTCCTGCAACCCAGTTACCAACCTCTGCTCTATGTAACTGGACTTCTGAACCTCCGTCTCCAACATCTACTCTCTGCAACAGTCCTTCTGCACCCAAGTCTCCAAACTCAGCTCTCTGCAACAGTCCTTCTGTACTGCAGTCTTTAACCTCTGCTCTCTGTAACGGTCTTTCTGCACCCCAGAATCCAATCTCTGCTTTCTGCATCAGTCCTTCTGCACCCCAGTCTCCCACCTCTGCTCTATGCAACAGACCTTCTGCACCCATTCTCCAAACTCTGCTCTCTGTAACAATCCTTCTGCACCTCAGTCTCCAAACTCTCTTCTCAGAAGGGTCCTACTGCACCTCAGTGTCCAACCGCTACTCTGTGTAACAGTCCTTCTGCACTTCAGTCACCAAACTCTGCTCTCTGTAGGATCTTCTAAAACCCAGTCTCCAAACTCTGCTCTCTGTAACAGTCTTTCTTCACACCAGTGTCCAACCTCTGCTTTCTGCAACAGTCCTTCTGCACTCCAGTCTCCAAAATCTGGTCTCTACAACAGTCCTTCTGAACCTCAGTCTAAAAACTCTGCTGTCTAAAACGAACCTTCTGCACCCCGTCTCCTACCTCTGCTGTCTGTAACATCCTTCTGCACCTCAGTCTCCCAATTCTGCTCTCTGTAAGATTCTTCTGCAACCCAGTCTTTAAACTCTGAACTCTGTAACTGTCCTTCTGCACAACAGTCTCCAACCTCTGCTCTGTGTAACAGTCCTTCTGTACTGCAGTCTCCAACCTCTGCTCTCCGTAACGGGCCTTCTGCACCTCAGTCTCCAACCTCTGCTCTCGGCAACAGTCTTTCTGAACCCCAGTCTCCAACCTCTGCTGTCTGCAACAGTTCTTCTGCACCACAGTTTCCCACCTCTGCTCTATGCAACAGAACTTCTGCACCCATTCTCCAAACTCTGCTCTCTGTAACAATCCTTCTGCACCTCAGTCTCCAAACTCTCTTCTCTGAAGGGTCGTACTGCACCTCAGTTTCCAACCGCTACTCTCTGTAACAGTCCTTCTGCACTTTGGTCTCCAAACTCTGCTCTCTGTAGGATCCTTCTAAAATCCAGTCTCCAAACACTGCTCTCTGTAACAGTCTTTCTTCACACCAGTGTCCAACCTCTGCTTTCTGCAACAGTCCTTCTGCACTCCAGTCTCCAAAATCTGGTCTCTGCAACAGTCCTTCTGCACCTCAGTCTAAAAACTCTGCTGTTTGCAATGAACCTTCTGCACCCCATCTCCTATCTCTGCTGTCTGTAACATCCTTCTGCACCTCAGTCTCCTAATTCTGCACTCTGTAAGATCCTTCTGCAACCCTAGTCTTTAAACTCTGCACTCTGTAACCATTCTTCTGCACAACTGTCTCCAAGCTCTGCTCTTTGTAACAGTCCTTCTGTACTGCAGTCTCCAACCTCTGCTCTCCGTAACAGGCCTTCTGTACCTCAGTCTCCAACCTCTGCTCTCTGCAATGATCCTACTGCACCCCAGTGTCCAACCTCTGATTTCTGCAATAGTTTTTCTGCACCTCAGTGTAAAAATTCTGATCTCTGCACGATCCTTCTGCACCCCAGTCTCCAACCACTGCTCTCAGTAACAGTCCCCCTGCACCTAAGTCTCCAACCTCTGCTCTCTGTAAGATCCTTCATCAACCCAGTCTCCAAGCAGTGCTCTCTGTAACAGACCATCTCACCCAAGTCTCCAAATTCTTCTCTCTGCAACGATTCTTCTCCACACAAGTCTCAAACCTCTGCTCTCTGCAACAGTCTTTTTGCACCACAATCGACAACCTCTGATCGCTGCAACAGTCCTTCTGCACCCCAGTCCCCAACCTCTGCTCTCTCTAACCGTCCTTCTGCACCCCAGTCTCCAACCTCTGCTCTCTGTAACCGTCCTTCTGCACCCCAGTCTCCAAACTCTGCTCTCTATAATAGGCCTTCTGCACCCCAGTCTCCAACCTCTTCTCTCTGCAATGATTCTTCTCCACCCAAGTCTCCTACATCTACTCTCTGCAACAGTCCGTTTGCACCCTAGTCTCCAATCTCTGTTCTCTGTAAGATTTATCTGAACCTCAGTCTCCAAACTTTGCTCTTTGTTACAGTCCTTCAGCAACACAGTCTCTAAAATCTGCTCTCTGTAACAGTCCTTCTGCACCTCAGTCTCCAACCTCTGCATTCTGTAACAGTCCTTCTGCACCCCAGTCTAAAACATCTGCTCTCTGCAACAGTCCTTCTGCACCCGAGACTCCAAACTCTGCGATCTGCAACAGTCCTTCTGCACCCCAGTCTCCAAAATCTGCTCTCTGCAATGAACTTTCTGCACCACAGTCTCCAACATCTGCTCTCTGCAACAGTCCTTCTGCACCTCAGTCTGAAAACTCTGCTCACTGTAACATTCTTTCTCCTCCCCAGTCTCCAAACTCTGTATTCTGCAACATTCATTCTGCTCCCCAGTCTCTGAGATCTGCTCTTTGTAACAATCCTTCTGTACCAGAGTCTCCAACTTCTGCTCTTTGTAACGGTCCTTCTACACCCCAGTCCCAAACTCTGCTTTGTGTATCAGTCTGTCTGAACCCCAGTCTCCAACCTCTGTTCTCTGTATCTATCCTTTTGCACCTCAGTCTCAACCTGTGCTCTATGTAAGAGTGCTTCTGCACACCAGTCTACAACGTCTGCTCTCGGTAACAGTACTATACAGCAGTCTCCAAACTCTGCTCTCCTTAACGGTCCTTCTGCACACCAATTTCCAAAATCTGCTTCCTGTAAGTCCTTCTGCACCTGAGTCTCCAATCTCTGCTCTCTGTAACAGTCCTTCTACACCTCAGTCTCCAACCTATGCTCTCTGTAACAGTCCTTCTGCACCTAAGTCTGAAAATTCGGCTCTCTGCACGATCCTTCTGCACCCAAGTCTCCAACCACTGCTCTTGGTAACAGTCCCTCTGCACCTCAGTCTATAATTTCTGCTCTCTGTAAGATCCTTCATCAACCCAGTCTCCAACAACTGCTCTCTGTAACAGACCTTCTGCACATAAGTCTTCAAATTCTTGTCTCTGCAACGATTCTTCTCCACACCAGTTTCAAACCTCTGCTCTCTGCAACAGTCCTTCTGCACCCCAGTCTCCAACCTGTGCTCTCTGTAACCGTCCTTCTGCACCGCAGTCTCCAACCTCTGCTCTCTGTAACAGTCCTTCGGCACCTCAGTCTTCAACCTCTGCTCTCTGCAACAGTCCTTCTGCACCCCATTCTCCAACCTCTGCACTCTGCAAAAGTCCTTTGCACCCCAATCTCCAAAATCTTCTCTCTACAACAGTCATTCTGAACCACAGTCTCCAAACTCTGCTCTCTGTAACATCTTTCTGCACGCCATTTTCCAAAATCTGCTCTCTCTAACATTCCTTCTCCACCGCAGTCTGTAACCTCTGCTTTCTTTGAGGGTACTTCGGCACCCCGATCTCCAACCTCTGGTCTCGGAAACAGTCCAAACCGCAGTCTCCAAACTCTGCTTTCCTTAACGTTTCCTCTGCACCCCAATTTCCAAACTCTGCTTCCTGTAACAGTCCTTCTGCACATGAGTCTCCAAACTCTGCTCTCTGTAGCAGTCCTTCTACACCTCAGACTCCAACCTATGCTCTCTGTAACAGTTCTTCTACACCAAAGTCTTCAACCTCTGCTCTCTGTAACAATTCTTCTAAACCCCTGTCTGCAACCTCTGCTCTCTGTAATATCCTTCTGAAAACCAGTCTCCAAACTCTGCTCTCTGTAACAGTGCTTCTGCACACAGCTCTCAAACCTCTGCTCTCATCAAAGATCCTTCCTCACCAAAGTCTCCAACCTCGGCACTCTGCAACAATCCTTCTGTACCTAGTCTCCAACATCTGCTCTTTGCAACAGTCTGTCTTGCACCTCAGTCTGAAAACTCTGCTCACTGCAACGACCCTCCTTCACCCCAGTCTTTAACCTCTGCTTTCTGCAACAGTCCTTCTGCATCCCAGTCTTCAATATCTGCTCTCTGCAACAGTCCTTCTGAAACTCAGTCTGAAATCTGTGCTCTCTGTAATGATCCTTCTGCACCTCAGTCTCCTAACTCTGCTCTTTGTAAGACCTTTCTGCAACGCAGTCTCCAGACTCTGCTCTTGGCAACAGTGCTTCTGAACCCTAGTCTCGAACCTCTGCTCTCTGTAAGATCCTCATGCACTCCAGTCTCCAAAATCTGCTCTCTGTAACACTCCTTCTGCACCTCAGTCCCCAACCTCTGCTCTCTGTAACAGTCCTTCTGCACCCCAGTCTAAAACATCTGCTCTCTGCAACAGTCCTTCTGCACCCCAGTCTCCAAACTCTGCTATCTGCAACGCTCTTTCTGGACCACAGTCTCCCACGTCTGCTCTCTTCAACAGTCTTACTGCACCACAGTCTCCAACCTCTGCTCATTGTAAGTTTCTTGTGCATTCCAGATTCCATACTGTGCACTCTGTAACATTCCTTCTCCACCCCAGTCTCAGAACTCTGTCCTCTGCAACAGTCCTTCTGCTCCCCAGTCTCCGACATCTGGTCCTTCTGTACCACAGTCTCCAACCTTTGCTCTTTGTAACGGTCCTTCTACAGCCAAGTCTCCAACCACTGCTTTTTGTATCAGTGTGTCTGAAGCGCAGTCTCCAACCGCTTTTCACTGTATCTATCTTTCTGCACCTCAGTCTCCAAACTCTGTTCTCTGCAACGGTCCTTCTGCACCTCAGTCTCCAACCTCTACTCTCTGTAACAGTCCTTCTGCACTTCAGTCTCCACCCTCTGCTCTCTGTAGCATACTTCTGAAACCAAGTCTACAAACTCTACTCTATGTAACAATCCTTCTGCACACCAGTCTCCAACCTCTGCTCTCTGAAAAGATTTTTCTTAACCCCAGTCTCCAAAGTCTGCTCTCTGAAACAGTCCTTCTGCACCCCAGTCTCCAATATCTGCTCTCTGCAACAGTCATTCTGCACTTCAGTGGGAAAACTCTGCTGTATGCCATGAACCTTCTGCACCTCAGTCTCCCAACTCTGCTCTCTGTAAGATCCTTCTGCATCCCAGTCTTTAAACTCTGCACTCCGTATTCGTCCTTCTGTACAACAGTCTCCAACCTCCGCTCTCTGCAACAGGACTTCTGCAACCCAGTCTCCAACCACTGCTCTCTGTAACAGGCCTTCTGCACCCTAGTCTCCAAACACTTCTCTCTGCAAAGATTCTTCTTCACACCAGTCTCCAACCTCTGCTCTCTGCAACAGTCCTCTTGCACCACAGTCTCAAAAATCTGCTCTCTGTAAGATCCATCTGAACCCAAGTCTCCAACCTCTGCTCTCTGTAACAGTCCTGTTGCACCCCAGTCTCCAAACTCTGCTCTTTGTAACAGTTTTTCTGCACCTCATTCTCCAACCTCTGCTCTCTGCAACACTCTTTCTGAACCCCACTCTCCAACCTCTGCTCTCTGCAAAAGTCCGTCTGCACCCCAGTCTCCAACATCTGCTCTCTGCAACAGTCCTTCTACACCCGAGTCTCCAACTCTGCTTTCTGCAACGATCTTTCTGAACACCAGTCTCCAACGTCTGCTCTCTGCAAGAGTCCTTCTGGACCACAGTCTCCAAGCTCTGCTCTCTGTAACAATCCTTCTTACCCCAGTCTGCAATCTCTGCTCTCTGTAAGATCCTTCTGCAACCCAGTTTCAAACTCTGCTCTCTGTAACAGTGCTTCTGCCAACCAGTCTCCAACCTCTGCTCTCTGCAATGATCCTTCTTCAACAAAGTCTCCAACCTCTGCTATCTGCAACAGTCCTTCTACACCCCAGTCTCCAATATCTGCTCTGTGCAACAGTCCTTTTGCACCTCACTCTAAAATGTCTGCTCACTGCAAGAACCTTTCTGCACCACAGTCTCCTACTTCTGCTCTCTGTAACAGTCCTTCTGCACCTCATTCTCCCAACTCTGCTCTTTGTAAGATCTTTCTACAACACAGTCTTTAAACTCTGCAATCTGAAACAGTCCTTCTGCACAACAGTCTCCAAACTCTGCTCTCTGTAACATGACTTCTGCCACCCAGTCTCCAAACTCTCCTATCTGTAACAGGCCTTCTGCACCCCAGTCTCTAACCTCTTCTCTCTGCAACAATTTTTCTCCACCCCAGTCTCCAGAATCTGCTCTCTGCAACAGTCCTTTTGCACCCCAATCTCAAAACTTTGCTCTTTGTAAGATCCATCTGAACCCCAGGCTCCAAACTCTGCTCTCTGAAACAGTCCTCTGCACCTCAGTCTCCAAACACTGCTCTCTGTAACAGTCCTTCTGCACCTAAGTCTCCTACCTCTGCTCTGCGTAAGTCCTTCTGAACCCCAATCTCTAAAATCTGCTCTCTGCCACAGTTCTTCTAGACGCCAGTCTCCAACATCTGCTCTCTGGAACAGTTCTTCTGCACCCCAGTCTCAAAACTGTGCTCTCTGCAACGATCTTTCTGGACCCCAGTTACCAACGTCTGCTCGCTGCATCAGTCCTTCTGCAACACAGTCTCCAACCTCTTCTCTTTGTAAAATCCTTCTGCACTCTAGTTTCCAAACTCTGCTCTCTGTAACATTCCTTCTCCACCGGAGTCTCAAACATCTGTCTTTTGCAACAGTCCTTCTGATCCCCAGTCTCCGAGATCTGCTCTCTGTGACAGTCCTTCTGTACCGCAGTCTCCAACCTCTGCTCTTTGTAACGGTCCTTCTACACCCCAGTCTCCAAACTCTGCTTTCTGTATCAGTCTTTCGGAATCCCAATCTCCAACCTCTGTTCTCTGTATCTATCCTTCTGCACCTCAGTCTCCAACCTGTGCTCTACATAAGAGTCCTTCTGCATCCCAGTCTCCAATCTCTTCTCTCGGTAACAGTCTTATACCACAGTCTCCAAACTCTGCTTTCTGTAACGGTCTTACTTCATCCCAATTTCCAAACTCTGCTTCCTATGACAGTCCTTCTGCACCCCAGTCTCCAACCTCTACTCTCTGCAACAGTCATTTTGCAATCCAGTCTCCATCCTCTGCTCTCTGCAACAGTCCTTCTGCACCCAGTCTCCAACCTCTTCTCTCTGCAACAGTCCGTCTGCACCCCTGTCTCCAAACTCTGCTCTCTGCAACGATACTTCCGGACCCTAGTCTCCAACCTCTACTCTCTGCAACGGTCCTTCTGCACCCCAGTCTTCAACCTCTGCTCTCTGCTACAGTCCTTCTTCACACCAGTCTCCAAAAAGTGCTCTCTGCAACTGTCCTGCTACGCCCCAGTCTCCAACCTCTGCTCTCTGTAGCTATCCTTCTGCACCTCAGTCTTCAACCTCTGCTCTCTGCATCGATCCTTCTTCACACCAGTCTCCAAACTCTGCTCTCTGCAACGATCCTTCTGCACCCCAGTCTTCAACCTCTGCTCTCTGCTACAGTGCTTCTTCACACCAGTCTCCAAACAGTGCTCTCTGCAACTGTCCTGCTGCACCCCAGTCTCCAAACTCTGCTCTCTGCAACACTCCTTCTGCACCCCAGTCTCCAACGTCTGCTCTCTGTAATGTCCTTCTGCACATCAGTGTCCCAAACTCTGCTCTCTTTAAAAATTCATCTTCACGTACATCTCCAAACTCTTTTCCCTGTAAGAGACCTTCTACACCCCATTCCCCAAACCTCTCCTCTCTGTAACAGTTCCTCTGAACCCCAATCTCCAAACGCTGCACTCTTTAAAACTCCTTCTGCCCCCCAGTCTCCATACTCTGCTCTCTGTAAGAATCCTTTTGCACCCCAGTCTCCAACCTTTCCTCTCTGTAAAAGTTCTACTCCACCTCAGTCTCGAAGTTCTGTGATCTGTAAAGGTCCTTCTGCATTTCAGTCTCCAACCTCTGCTATCTGTAACAGGCCTTCTGCACCCCAGTCTCCAACATCCGTTCTCTGCAACGATCCTTCTTCTCCCCAGGTTCCAACCTCTGCTCTCTGCAACGGTTTTTCTGCACCCCAGTTTCCAACCTCTGCTCTTTGTAACAGTCCTTCTGAACCTAAGTCTCCAAACTCTGCTCTCTGCAAAAGTCCTTCTTCACCCCAGTCTCCAACCTCTGCTCCAGGTAACAGTTCTACTGCATCCCAATCTCCAAACTCTGCTCTCTTTAACACTCCTTCTTCTCCCCAGTCTCCACACTCTGATCTCTGTAACAATCCTTCTGGACCTCAGTCTCCAACCTCTGCTCTCTACAACAGTCCTTCTGCTCCTAAGTCTCCCAACCTCTATGCGCTACAAAAAGTCCTTCTGTACCTCCATCTCCAAACTCTGTTCTCTGTTAGATCCTTCTGAAAACCATTTGTCAACTCTGCTCTGTGTAACAGTCCTTCTACACCAAAGTCTCCAAACTCTGCTCTCTGTAACAGGCATTCTGCACCCCAGTCTGGAACCTGTGCTCTCTGCAACGATTCTTCTACACGCCAGTCTCCAAACTCTGCTCTCTGTAAAAGTCCTTCTGCACCCCATGATCCAATATGTGGTCTCTACTACAGTCTTTCTGCACATCAGTCTGAAAACTCTGCACTCTGAAACAATCCTTCTGGAGCGCAGTTTCCAACCTTTGCTCTCTGAAACAGTCCTTCTAAAACTCAGTCTCCAAAATGCTCTCTGTAAGATCCTTCTGCAACCCTGTCTCAAAACTGTGCTATCTGTAACAGTGCTTCTGCACCCCAGTCTCCAAACAATGCTCTCTGTAAAAGAACTTCTGCACCCAGTCTTCATCCTCTTCTCTCTGCAACGATCCTTCTTCACCTCAGTCTCCAACCTCTTCTCTCTGCAAAGTTTCTTCTGCACCCCAGTCTCCAAACTCTGTTCTCTGCATCAGTCCTTCTGTACTCAAGTCTCCAACCTCTGCTCTCAGTAACACTCCTTCTGTACCGCAGTCTCCAACATCTGCTCACTGTAACGATCCTTTTACACTCCAGTCTCCAACGTCTGCTTTCTGTATCAGTTCTTCTGCACCCCAGTCTCCAAACTCTGCTCTCTTTAACAGTTCTTCACACTTCAGTCTCCAACTTCTGCTCTCTGCAATGGTCCTTTTTCAACACAGTCTCCAACTTCTGCTCTCTGCAACATTTCTTTTGCACCCCGGTCTCCATCTGTGCTCTCTGTAACTGTCCCTTCTGCACACCTGTCTCCAATCTCTGCTCTCTGTAGAAGTACCTCTGAAAAGCAGTCTCGAAACTCTGCTCTCTGTAAGGGTCCTTCTGCATTTCAATCTCCAATCTTTGCTCTCTGCAACACTCCTTCTGCAACAGAGTCTCCAAAATTAGCTCTGTGTAATAGATTTTCTGCACATGAGTCTCCAACCTGTGCTCTCTATAAAAGTCCTACTGCACCCCAGTCTTCAACCTGTGCTTTCTGTAAGAGTCCTTTTGCACCACAGTCTCCAATCTTTGCTCTCTATACTGATCCTTCTGCACCACAGTCTCCAAAATCTGCTCTCTGCAACAATCCTTCTGCACCCCAGTCTCCAAAGTCTGCTCTCTGTAATAGTTTTTTTGCAACCCAGTCTCCAACCTCTGGTCTCTGCAACAGTCCTTCTACACCCCAGTCTACAACTTCTGCTCTCTGCAACAGTCCTTCTACCCCCTAGTCTCGGTACTCTGCTCGCCGTAACGATCCTTCTGCACCCCAATTTCCAACCTCTGTTCTCTTCAACAGTTCTTCTGCACCCTAGTCTCAAACCTCTGCTCTCTGTAAGGGTCCTTATGCACCCCAGTATCCAACCTCTGCTTTCTGTATCAGTCGTTTTCCACCACAGTCTCAAAAATCTGCCCGCTGCAACAGTCCTTTTGCACCTCAGTCACCAACCTCTGCTCTCTGTAAGATCCTTATGCCACTCAGTATCCAAACTCTGCTATCTGTTACATGTCATCTTCTCCCAGGCTCCAACCTCTGTTCTTTGTAACAGGCCTTCTGCACCTCAGTATCCAACCTCTTCTCTCTGCAACAATCCTTCTGCACCCCATTTTCCAAAATCTTCTCTCTGCATCAGTTTTATTGCACCCCAGTCTCCAACCTCTGCTCTCTGTAAGATTTTTCTGCACACCTGTCTCAAAACTCTGCTCTCTTTAACAGTTCTTCTGTACAGCAGTCTCTAACCTCTATTCTCTGTAACAGTCTTTCTGCACCCCAGTCTCCAAACACTGCACTCTGCACAGTCCTTCTGCACTCAGTCTCCAACCTCTCTTCTCTCCGACTGTCCTTCTGCACCTTAGTCTCTAAACACAGATCTCTGTAACAGTTTTTCTGCACCTCAGTCTTCAACAACTGTTCTCTGCAACAGTCCTTCATTACCCCAGTCTCTAAACTCTGCTCTCTAGAACAGTCCTTCTATACACCTGTCTCCATAATCTACTCTCTGCAACAATCCTTCTGCACCCCAGTCTCAAAAATTTCCTCTCTGAAAGATCGTTCTGGACCCCAGTCACCAAATTCTGCTCTCAGTATTAGTCCTTCTGCACACCAGTCTCCAAACACTGCTCTCTGTAACAGTTTTTCATCACCTCAGTCTTCAACAACTGCTCTCTGCAACATTCCTCCTGCACCCCAGTCTCCAACATCTGCTCTCTAAAACAGTCCTTCAATACCACAGTCTCCATAAGCTACTCTCTGCAACAATCCTTCTGCACACCAGTCTCCAACCTCTGCTCTCTGCAACAATCGTTCTGCACCCAAGTCTCCAAACATTCCTCTCTTTAAGATTCTTCTGCATCCCAGTTGCCACACTCTGCTCTCTGTAACATTCCATCTGCACCGCAGTCTCCAACGTCTGCCCTCTGCAATGGTCCGTATGCACCCCAGTCTCCAACCTTGTTCTCTACAACAGTTCTTCTGTACTGCAGTCTCTAACATCTGCTCTCTGTAATGGTCCTTCTGCACCACAGTCTCCAAAATCTGCTTTCTGTATCAGTTCTTCTGCACCACAGTCTTCAACCTCTGCTCTCTGCAACAGTCCTTCTGCACCCCAGTATCCAACATCTGCTCTGCAACACTGCTTCTGCTTCACAGTCTCAAACATCTGCACTCTGTAACAGTGCTTCTGTACTGCAGTCTCCAAACTCTGCTCTCAGTAACAGTCTTTCCGCACCCCAGTTTACAAACTCTGCTCTCTGTAACATTCCTTCTCCAACCCAGGCTCCAACCTCTGCTTACTGCAGCAGACTTTCTGCATCCCAGTCTCCAAACACTGCTTCCTGTAGCAGCCATTCTGCTCCTCAGTCTCCAACCTATGCTCTCTGCAACAGTCCTTCTACACTCCAGTTGCCAAACTCTGCTCTCTGGAAGGATCCTTCTGCACCCAAGTCCACAACGTCTGCTCTCTGCAACAGTACTTCTGCACCCGAGTCTCCAAACTCTGCTCTCTGTAAGATCCTTCTGCAACCCCGTCTCCGAACTCTGCTCTCTGTAACAGTCCTTATGTACCCCAGTCTCCAAACTCGGCTCCCTGTAATGGTCCTTCTGCACCCCAGTCTCCAAACACTGCTTTGTGTATCAGTCCTTCTGCACCATAGTCTTCAACGTCTGCTCTCTGCTACAGTCCTACTGAACCCCAGTCTTAATCATCTAATCTCTGCAACAGTCCTTCTGCACCTCAGTCTCCAACATCTGCTCTCTGCAACAATCTTTCTGCACCCCAGTCCCAAACCTCTGCTCTCTGTAACAGTTCTTCTGCACCACAATCCCCAACCTCTGCTCTCTGTAATGGTCCTTCTTCACCCCAGTGTCTAAACTCTGCTTTCTTTATCAGTCATTCTGCACCTCAGTCTCCAACCTCTGCTCTCTGTAACAGTCCTTCTGAACCTCAGTCTTCAACCTCTGCTCTCTGCAATTGTCCATCTGCACCTCAGTATCCAACCTCTACTCTCTGTAACAGTCCTTATGCATCTCAGTCTCCAACCACTACTCTCTGGAAGATACTTTTGCAAACCAATCTCCAAAATCTGCTCTCTGTAAAAGTCCTTCTGCACCCCTTCTCCAAACTCTGCTCTCTGTAATAGGCTTTCTGCACCCCAGTCTCCAACATCTCCTCTCTGGAATAGTCTTTCTGCACACAAATCTCCAACCTCTTCTCTCTGCAACAGTCCTTCTGCACCCCACTCTCCAACATCTGCTCTCTGCATTAGTCCTTCTGCACCTCAACTGAAAATTCTGCTCTCTTCCACGATCCTTCTGCACCCCACTCTTCAACCTCTGTTCTCTAAAACAGTCCTTCTGCATCCCAGTCTCCAACTTCAGCTCTCTGTAACAGTCATTCTGCACCTAAGTCTCCAAATTCTGCTCTCTGCAAAAGTCATTCTGAAACCCAGTCTCCAAACTCTGCTGTCTGCAACAATAATTCTGCACCCCAGTCTCCAACATCTGCTTTCTGTATCAGTCCTGCACTCAATTCTCCAAAATCTGCTCTTTGTAACAGTCCTTCTTCACAACAGTATCCAACCCCTGCTCTCTGTAACAGTCCTTCTGCACACGAGTCTCCAGTCTCTGCTCTCTGCAACGATCTTTCTTAACCCCAGTGTCCAAACTCTGCGCTCTGTAACAGTCCTTCTGCACCACAGTCTTTAACCTTTGCTCTCTGCAACAGTCTTTCTGCACCCCAGTCTCTAACCTCTGCTCTCTGCAACACTCCTTCTACACCCCAGTCTCAAACCTCTGCTTCCTGTAAGATCCTTCTGCACACCTGTATCCAACCGCTGATCTCTGTAATGGTCTTTCTTCATACCCGTCTCCAAACTCTGCTTTCTGTATCAGTCCTTCTGCACCACAGGCTTCAACCTCTGCTCTCTGTAACAGTCCTTCTGCACCCCGTCTCCAAACTCTGCTCTCTGCAACAGTCTTTCTGCACGCCAGTTTAAAAACTCTGCACTCTGCAACATTCCTTCTGTACCCCAGTCTCCAACCTCTTCTCTGTGTATCAGTCCTTCTGCACCCATGTCTCCAAACTCTACTCTCTGTAACAGTTCTTCTGCACCTCAGTCTCCAACTTATGCTCTCTGTAACAATCCTTCTGCACATCAATCTCCAACCTCTTCTCTCAGCAACGGTCCTTATGCAACCCATTCTCCAACTGCTGTTCTCTGCAACAGTCTTTCTGCACCACAGTCTACAACATCTGCTCTCTGTAACAGTCCTTCTGTACTGCAGTCTCCAACCTCTTCTCTCTGTAACAGGACTTCTGCACCCAAGTCTCCAAACTCTGCTCTCTTTAACAGTCCTTCTCCACCCCAGTCTGCAAGCTTTGCTCTCTGTAACAGTCTTTCTACACCCAAGTCTAAAACCTCTGCTCTCTGCAAAAGTTTTTCTGCATGCCAGTCTCCAAGGTCTTTTCTCTGTAACTATCCTTCTGCACCTCAGTCTCCAAACTCTGCTCTTTGCAAGGGTACTTCTGCACCTCAGTCTCCAACTTCTACTCTCTAAAAAAGTGCTTTTTCACCCCAGTTTCCAACCTCTGCTCTCTGTAAGATCCTTCTGCACTCCAGTCTCCAACCTCTTCTCTCTGTAACAGGCCTTGGGAACCCCAGTCTCCAACCTCTGCTCTCTGTATCAGTACATCTGCACCCCAGTCTCCAACCTCTGCTCTCTGC
>NW_027521995.1:0-39037 GCF_052094955.1 Ictidomys tridecemlineatus
CATCAACAGCAAACAAAGCATAGAATAGAACTTGAAACTGCTTTATTGTGTCAAGTTTCAAAGAGCTAGCACAAACCGTGTTTGATTTAGAGTTCCAAATATATGTATATTTATTGGAGAAAACAGAGTGAAACTTAAAAATGAAAACGGTTACTGCAAACGAACGGTTTAACCTAGAGGAACTAAATTTGGTGAGCCAAGTGGTTTTGGTGTACTCATCATTACTTGAAAGTATCATCAAGATTGGGTCAAAAAATGTTGGCTGAGATTTCAGGAAACTCGGAGTTTTTTGGAAGCTTGGCAACCCCATTCCATGAAAGTGATTCTCGCCACTCTCTGCTTAGGGCTACAGCCACAGAAAACAAACCATACAGATAGAACTTGAAACTGCTTTATTGTGTCAAGTTTCAAAGAGCTAGCACAAACCGTGTTTGATTTAGAGTTCCAAATACATGTATCCCTATAAGAGAAAACAGAGTGAAACCTAAAAAGGAAAACGGTTACTGCAAACGAACGGTTTAATCTAGAAGAACGAAATTTGGTGAGCCAAGTGGTTTTGGTGTACTGATCATTACCTGAAAGAATCATCAAGATTGGGTTAAAAAATGTTTGCTTAGATTTCAGGAAACTCGTAGTTTTTTTGAAGCTTGGCAACCCGTTTCCATGAAAGTGATTTTCGCCAGTCTCTGCTTAGAGCTACATCAACAGCAAACAAACCATAGAATAGAACTTGAAACTGCTTTATTGTGTCAAGTTTCAAAGATCTAGCACAAACCGTGTTTGATTTAGAGTTCCAAATACATGTATCTTTACAGGAGAAAACAGAGTGAAACCTAAAAATGAAAACGGTTACTGCAAACGAACTGTTTAACCTAGAAGAACGAAATTTGGTGAGCCAAGTGGTTTTGGTGTACTCATCATTACTTGAAAGTATCATCAAGACTGGGTGAAAAAATGTTGGCTGAGATTTCAGGAAACTCGTAGTTTTTTGGAAGCTTGGCAATCCTTTTCCATGAAAGTGATTTTCGCCACTCTCTGCTTAGGGCTACATCAACAGAAAACAAACCATAAAGATAGAACTTGAAACTGCTTTATTGTGTCAAGTTTCAAAGAGCTAGCACAAACCGTGTTTGATTTAGAGTTCCAAATACATGTATCCCTATAGGAGAAAACAGAGTGAAACCTAAAAAGGAAAACGGTTACTGCAAATGAACGGTTTAACCTAGAAGAACGAAATTTGGTGAGCCAAGTGGTTTTGGTGTACTGATCATTACCTGAAAAAATCATCAAGATTGGGTGAAAAAATGTTTGCTGAGATATCAGGCAACTCGTAGCTTTGGAAGCTTGGCAACCCGTTTCCATGAATGTGATTTTAGCCAGTCTCTACTTAGGGCTACATCAAAAGCAAACAAACCATAGAGATAGAACTTGAAACTGCTTTATTGTGTCAAGTTTCAAAGAGCTAGCACAAACCGTGTTTGATTTAGAGTTCCAAATACATGTATCTTTACAGGAGAAAACAGAGTGAAACCTAAAAAGGAAAACGGTTACTGCAAACGAACGGTTAAACCTAGAAGAACGAAATTTGGTGAGCCAAGTGGTTTTGGTGTACTGATCATTACCAGAAAGAATCATCAAGATTGGGTGAAAAAATGTTGGCTGAGATTTCAGAAAACTCGTAGTTTTTTGGAAGCTTGGCAACCCCTTTCCATGAAAGTGATTTTCGCCACTCTCTGCTTAGGGCTACATCAACAGAAAACAAACCATAGAGATAGCAATTGAAACTGCTTTATTGGGTCAAGTTTCAAAAAGCTAGCACAAACCGTGTTTGATTTAGAGTTCCAAATACATGTATACCTATAGGAGAAAACAGAGTGAAACCTAAAAAGGAAAACGGTTACTGCAAAGGAACGGTTTAACCTAGAAGAATGAACTTTGGTTAGCCAAGTGGTTTTGGTGTACTGATCTTTACCTGAAAGAATCATCAAGATTGGGTCAAAACATGTTTGCTGAGATTTCAGGGAACTCGTAGATTTTTGGAAGCTTGGCAACGCCTTTCCATGAAAGTGATTTTCGCAAGTCTCTGCTTAGGGCTAAATCAACAGCAAACAAACCATAGAGATAGAACTTGAAACTGTTTTATTGTGTCAAGTTTCAAACAGCTAGCACAAACCGTGTTTGATTTAGAGTTCCAAATACATGTATCCCTATAAGAGAAAACAGAGTGAAACCTAAAAAGGAAAACGGTTACTGCAAATGAACGGTTCAACCTAGAAGAACGAAATTTGGTGAGCCAAGTGGTTTTGGTGTACTGATCATTACCTGAAAGAATCATCAAGATTGGGTGAAAAAATGTTTGGTGAGATTTCAGGCAACTCATAGTTTTTTGGAAGCTAGGCAACCCCTTTCCATGAAAGTGATTTTCGCCAGTCTCTGCGTAGGGCTACATCAACAGCAAACAAACCATAGAGATAGAACTTGAAACTGCTTTATTGTGTCAAGTTTCTAAGAGCTAGCACAAACCGTGTTTGATTTAGAGTTCCAAATACATGTATCTCTATACGAGAAAACAGAGTGAAACCTAAAAATGAAAATGGTACTGCAAATGAAGGGTTTAACCTAGAAGAACGAAATTTGGTGAGCCAAGTAGTTTTGGTATACTCATCACTACAAGAAAGAATCTTCAAGATTGGGTGAAAAAACGTTTGCTGAGATTTCAGGCAACTCGTAGTTTTTTGGAAGCTTGGCAATCCCTTTCCATGAATGTGATTTTCACCACTCTCTGCTTAGGGCTACATCAACAGCAAACAACCCGTAGAGATAGAACTTGAAACTGCTTTATTGTGTCAAGTTTCAAAGAGCTAGCACAAACCGTGTTTGATTTAGAGTTCCAAATACATGCATCCCTATAGGAGAAAACAGAGTGAAACCTAAAAATGAAAACGGTTACTGCAAACGAACGGTTTAACCTAGAAGAACAAAATTTGGTGAGCCAAGTGGTTTTGGTGTACTGATCATTACCTGAAAGAATCATCAAGATTGGGTGAAAAAATGTTTGCTGAGATTTCAGGAAACTCGTAGTTTTTTGGAAGCTTGGCAACCCCTTTCCATGAATGTGATTTTAGCCAGTCTCTACTTAGGGCTACATCAACAGCAAACAAACCATAGAGAGAGAACTTGTAACTGCTTTATTGTGTCAAGTTTCAAAGAGCTAGCACAAACCGTGTTTGATTTAGAGTTCTAAATACATGTATCCCTATAGGATTAAACAGAGTGAAACCTAAAAATGAAAACGGTTACTGCAAACGAACGGTTTAACCTAGAAGAACGAAATTTGGTGAGCCAAGTGGTTTTGGTGTACTGATCATTACCTGAAAGAATCATCAAGATTGGGTGAAAAAATGTTGGCTGAGATTTCAGGAAACTCGTAGTTCTTTGGAAGCTTGGCAACCCCTTTCCATGAAAGTGATTTTCGCCACTCTCTGCTTAGGGCTACATCAACAGAAAACAAACCATAGAGATAGAAATTGAAACTGCTTTATTGGGTCAAGTTTCAAAAAGCTAGCACAAACCGTGTTTGATTTAGAGTTCCAAATACATGTATCCCTAGAGGAGAAAAAAGAGTGAAACCTAAAAAGGAAAACGGTTACTGCAAAGGAACGGTTTAACCTAGAAGAACGAAATTTGGTGAGCCAAGTGGTTTTGGTGTACTGATCATTACCTGAAAGAATCATCACGATTGGGTCAAAACATGTTTGCTGAGATTTCAGGCAACTCGTAGTTTTTTGGAAGCTTGGCAACGCCTTTCCATTAAAGTGATTTTCGCAAGTCTCTGCTTAGGGCTACATCAACAGCAAACAAACCATAGAGATAGAACTTGAAACTGCTCTATTGTGTCAAGTTTCAAACAGCTAGCACAAACCGTGTTTGATTTAGAGTTCCAAATACATGTATCCCTATAAGAGAAAACAGAGTGAAACGTAAAAATGAAAATGGTTACTGCAAACGAATTGTTTAACCTAGAAGAACGAAATATAGTGAGCCAAGTGGTTTTGGTGTACTGATCATTACCTGAAAGAATCATCAAGATTGGGTGAAAAAATGTTTGCTGAGATTTCAGGCAACTCATAGTTTTTTGGAAGCTTGGCAACCCCTTTCCATGAAAATGATTTTCTCCAGTCTCTGCTGAGGGCTACATCAACAGCAAACAAACCATAGAGATAGAACTTGAGACTTCTTTATTGTGTCAAGTTTCAAAGAGCTAGCACATACCGTGTTTCATTTAGAGTTCCAAATACATGTATCTCTATAGAAGAAAACAGAGTGAAACCTAAAAATGAAAACGGTTACTGCAAACGAACGATTTAACCTAGAAGAACGAAATTTGGTGAGCCAAGTGGTTTTCGTGTACTGATCATTACCTGAAAGAATCATCAAGATTGGGTGAAAAAATGTTGGCTCAGATTTCAGGCAACTCGTAGTTTTTTGGAAGCTTGGCAACCCCTTTCCATGAAAGTGATTTTCGCCACTCTCTGCTTAGGGCTACATCAACAGCAAACAAACCATAGAGATAGAACTTGAAACTACCTTATTGTGTAAAGTTTCAATGAGCTAGCACAAACCGTGTTTGATTTAGAGTTCCAAATACATGTATCCCTATAGGAGAAAACAGAGTGAAACCTAAAAAGGAAAACGGTTACTGCAAAAAAACGGTTTAAACTAGAAGAACGAAATTTGGTGACCAAGTGGTTTTGGTGTACTGATCATTATCTGAAAGAATCATCAAGATTGGGTGAAAAAATTTTGGCTGAGATTTCAGGCAATTCGTAGTTTTTTGGAAGCTTGGCAACCCCTTTCCATGAAAGTGATTTTCGCCAGTCTCTGCTTAGGGCTACATCAACCGCAAACAAACCATAGAATAGAAATTGAAAATTCTTTATTGTGTCAAGTTTCAAAGAGCTAGCACAAACCGTGTTTGATTTAGAGTTCCAAATACATATATCTTTATAGGAGAAAACAGAGTGAAACCTAAAAATGAAAACGGTTACTTCAAACGAACGGTTTAACCTAGAAGAACGAAATTTGTGAGCCAAGTGGTTTTGGTGTACTGATCATTACCTGAAAGAATCATCAAGATTGGGTGAAAAAATGTTGGCTGAGATTTCAGGAAACTCGTAGTTCTTTGGAAGCTTGGCAACCCCTTTCCATGAAAGTGATTTTCGCCAATCTCTGCTTAGGGCTACATCAACAGCAAACAAACCATAGAGATGGAACTTGAAACTGCTTTATTGTGTCAAGTTTCAAAGAGCTAGCACAAACCATGTTTGATTTAGAGTTCCAAATACATGCATCCCTATAGGAGAAAACGGAGTGAAACCTAAAAATGAAAACGGTTACTGCAAACGAACGGTTTAACCTAGAAGAATGAAATTTGGTGAGCCAAGTGGTTTTGGTGTACTGATCATTACCTGAAAGAATCATCAAGATTGGGTGAAAAAATGTTGGCTGAGATTTCATGCAACTCGTAGTTTTTTGGAAGCCTGGCAACCCCTTTCCATGAAAGTGATTTTCGCCACTCTCTGCTTCGGGCTACATCAACAGCAAACAAACCATAGAGATAGAACTTGAAAATGCTTTATTGTGTCAAGTTTCAAAAAGCTAGCACAAACCCTGTTTGATTTAGAGTTCCAATACATGTATCCCTACAGGAGAAAACAGAGTGAAACCTAAAAATGAAAACGGTTACTGCAAACGAACAGCTTAACCTAGAAGAACGAAATATGGTGAGCCAAGTGGTTTTGGTGTACTGATCATTACGTGAAAGAATCATCAAGATTGGGTCAAAAAATGTTGGCTGAGATTTCAGGCAACTCGTAGTTTTTTGGAAGCATGGCAACCTCTTTCCATGAAAGTGATTTTCGCCAGTCTCTGCTTAGGGCTACATCAACAGCAAACAAACCATACAGATAGAACTTGAAACTGCTTTATTGTGTCAAGTTTCAAAGAGCTAGCACAAACCGTGTTTGATTTAGAATTCCAAATATATGTATCCCTATAGGAGAAAACAGAGTGAAACCTAAAAATGAAAACGGTTACTGCAAACGAACGGTTTAACCTAGAAGAACGAAATTTGGTGAGCCAAGTGGTTTTGGTGTACTGATCATTACCTGAAAGAATCATCAAGATTGGGTGAAAAAATGTTGGCTGAGATTTCAGGCAACTCGTAGTTATTTGGAAGCTTGGCAAACCCTTTCCATGAAAGTGATTTTCTCCAGTCTCTGCTTAGGGCTACATCAACAGCAAACAATCCATACAGATAGAACTTGAAACTGCTTTATTGTGTCAAGTTTCAAAGAGCTAGCACAAACCGTGTTTTATTTAGAGTTCCAAATACATGTATCCCTATAGGAGAAAACAGAGTGAATCCTAAAAATGAAAATGGTTACTGCAAACTAACGGTTTAACATAGAAGAACGAAACTTGGTGAGCCTAGTGATTTTGGTGTACTGATCATTACCTGAAAGAATCATCAAGATTGGGTCAAAACATGTTTGCTGAGATTTCAGGGAACTCGTAGTTTTTTGGAAGCTTGGCAACCCCTTTCCATGAAAGTGATTTTCGCCAGTCTCTGCTTAGGGCTACATCAACAGCAAACAAACCATAGAGATAGAATTTGAAACTGCTTTATTGTGTCAAGTTTCAAACAGCTAGCACAAACCGTGTTTGTTTTAGAGTTCCAAATACATGTATCTCTATAAGAGAAAACAGAGTGAAACCTAAAAATGAAAACGGTTACTGCAAACGAATGGTTTAACCTAGAAGAACGAAATTTGGTGAGCCAAGTGGTTTTGGTGTACTGATCATTACCTGAAAGAATCATCAAGATTGGGTGAAAAAATGTTGGCTGAGATTTCAGGCAACTCGTAGTTTTTTGGAAGCTTGGCAACCCCTTTCCATGAAAGTGATTTTCGCCACTCTCTGCTTAGGGCTACATCAACAGCAAACAAACCATAGAGATAGAACTTGAAACTGCTTTATTGTGTCAAGTTTCAAAGAGCTAGCACAAACCCTGTATGATTTAGAGTTTCAATACATGTATCCCTACAGGAGAAAACAGAGTGAAACCTAAAAATGAAAACGGTTACTGCAAACGAACAGCTTAACCAAGAAGAACGAAATATGGTGAGCCAATTGGTTTTGGTGTACTGATCATTACGTGAAAGAATCATCAAGATTGGGTCAAAAAATGTTGGCTGAGATTTCTGGGAACTCGTAGTTTTTTGGAAGCATGGCAACCCCTTTCCATGAAAGTGATTTTCGCCAGTCTCTGCTTAGGGCTACATCAACAGCAAACAAACCATACAGATAGAACTTGAAACTGCTTTATTGTGTCAAGTTTCAAAGAGCTAGCACAAACCGTGTTTTATTTAGAGTTCCAAATACATGTATCCCTATAGGAGAAAACAGAGTGAAACCTAAAAATGAAAATGGTTACTGCAAACGAACGGTTTAACATAGAAGAATGAAACTGGGTGAGCCTAGTGATTTTGGTGTACTGATCATTACCTGAAAGAATCATCAAGATTGGGTGAAAAAATGTTTGCTGAGATTTCAGGCAACTTGTAGTTTTTTGGAAGCTTGGCAACCCCTTTCCATGAAAGTGATTTTCGCCATTCTCTGCTTAGGGCTACATCAACAGCAAACAAACCATAGAGATAGAACTTGAAACTGCTTTATTGTGTCAAGTTTCAAAGAGCTAGCACAAACCGTGTTTGATTTAGAGTTCTAAATACATGTATCCCTATAGGAGAAAACAGAGTGAAACCTAAAAATAAAAACGGTTACTGCAAACGAACGGTTTAACCTAGAAGAAGGAAACTTGGTGAGCCTAGTGGTTTTGGTGTACTGATCATTACCTGAAAGAATCATGAAGATTGGGTCAAAACATGTTTGCTGAGATTTCAGGGAACTCGTAGTTTTCTGGAAGCTTGGCAAACCCTTTCCATGAAAGTGATTTTCGCCAGTCTCTGCTTAGGGCTACATCAACAGCAAACAAACCATAGAGATAGAATTTGAAACTGCTTTATTGTGTCAAGTTTCAAACACCTAGCACAAACCGTGTTTGTTTTAGAGTTCCAAATACATGTATCCCTATAAGAGAAAACAGAGTGAAACCTAAAAATGAAAACGGTTACTGCAAACGAACGGTTTAACCTAGAAGAACGAAATTTGGTGAGCCAAGTGGTTTTGGTGTACTGATCATTACGTGAAAGAATCATCAAGATTGGGTGAAAAAAATGTTGGCTGAGATTTCAGAAAACTCGTAGTTTTTTGGAAGCTTGGCAACCCCTTTCCATGAAAGTGATTTTCGCCAGTTTCTGCTTAGGGCTACATCAACAGCAAACAAACCATAGAGATAGAACTTGAAACTGCTTTATAGTGTCAAGTTTCAAAGAGCTAGCACAAACCGTGTTTGATTTAGAGTTCCAAACACATGTATCCCTATAGATGAAAACAGAGTGAAACCTAAAAAGGAAAACGGTTACTGCAAATGAACGGTTTAACCAAGAAGAACGAAATTTGGTGAGCCAAGAGGTTTTGGTGTACTCATCATTACTTGAAAGTATCATCAAGATTGGGTGAAAAAATGTTGGCTGAGATTTCAGGAAACTCGTAGTTTTTTGGAAGCTTGGCAACCCGTTTCCATGAAAATGATTTTCGCCAGTCTCTGCTTAGGGCTACATCAACAGCAAACAAACCATAGAGATAGAACTTTAAACTGCTTTATTGTGTCAAGTTTCAAAGAGCTAGCACAAACCGTGTTTTATTTTAGTTCCAAATACATGTATCCCTATAGGAGAAAACAGAGTGAATCCTAAAAATGAAAATGGTTACTGCAAACGAACGGTTTAACATAGAAGAATGAAACTGGGTGAGCCTAGTGATTTTGGTGTACTGATCATTACCTGAAAGAATCATCAAGATTGGGTGAAAAAATGTTTGCTGAGATTTCAGGCAACTTGTAGTTTTTTGGAAGCTTGGCAACCCCTTTCCATGAAAGTGATTTTCGCCATTCTCTAATTAGGGGTACATCAACAGCAAACAAACCATAGAGATAGAACTTGAAACTGCTTTATTGTGTCAAGTTTCAAAGAGCTAGCACAAACCGTGTTTGATTTAGAGTTCTAAATACATGTATCCCTATAGGAGAAAACAGAGTGAAACCTAAAAATAAAAACGGTTACTGCAAACGAACGGTTTAACCTAGAAGAACGAAACTTGGTGAGCCTAGTGGTTTTGGTGTACTGATCATTACCTGAAAGAATCATCAAGATTGGGTCAAAACAAGTTTGCTGAGATTTCAGGGAACTCGTAGTTTTTTGGAAGCTTGGCAACCCCTTTCCATGAAAGTGATTTTCGCCAGTCTCTGCTTAGGGCTACATCAACAGCAAACAAACCATAGAGATAGAATTTGAAACTGCTTTATTGTGTCAAGTTTCAAACAGCTAGCACAAACCATGTTTGTTTTAGAGTTCCAAATACATGTATCCCTATAAGAGAAAACAGAGTGAAACCTAAAAATTAAAACGGTTACTGCAAACGAATGGTTTAACGTAGAAGAACGAAATATGGTGAGCCAAGTGGTTTTGGTGTACTGATCATTACCTGAAAGAATCATCAAGATTGGGTGAAAAAATGTTGGCTGAGATTTCAGGAAACTCGGAGTTTTTTGGAAGCTTGGCAACCCCTTTCCATGAAAGTGATTTTCGCCAGTTTCTGCTTAGGGCTACATCAACAGCAAACAATCCATACAGATAGAACTTGAAACTGCTTTATTGTGTCAAGTTTCAAAGAGCTAGCACAAAGCGTGTTTGATTTAGAGTTCCAAATACATGTATCCCTATAGGAGAAAACAGAGTGAAACCTAAAAAGGAAAACGGTTCCTGCAAAGGAACGGTTTAAACTAGAAGAACGAAATTTGGTGAGCCAAGTGGTTTTGGTGTACTCATCATTACTTGAAAGTATCATCAAGATTGGGTGAAAAAATGTTGGCTGAGATTTCAGGAAACTCGTAGTTTTTTGGAAGCTTGGCAACCCCTTTCCATGAAAGTGATTCTCGCCACACTCTGCTTAGGGCTACAACAACAGAAAACAAACCATAGTGATAGAACTTGAAACCTCTTTATTGTGTCAAGTTTCAAAGAGCTAGCACAAACCGTGTTTGATTTAGGGTTCCAAATACATGTATCCCTATAGGAGAAAACAGTGAAACCTAAAAATGAAATCGGTTACTGCAAACGAACGGTTTAACCTAGAAGAACGAAATTTGGTGAGCCAAGTGGTTTTGGTGTACTGATCATTACCTGAAAGAATCATCAAGATTGGGTGAAAAAATGTTGGCTGAGATTTCAGGCAACTCGTAGTTTTATGGAAGCTTGGCAACCCCTTTCTATTAAAATGATTTTCGCCAGTTTCTGCGTAGGGCTACATCAACAGCAAACAAACCATAGAGAAAGAACTTAAAACTGCTTTATTTTGTCAAGTTTCAAAGAGCTAGCACAAACCGTGTTTGATTTAGAGTTCCAAATACATGTATCCCTATAGGAGAAAACAGAGTGAAACCTAAAAATGAAAACGGTTACTGCAAACGAACAGTTTAAACTAGAAGAACGAAATTTGCTGAGCCAAGTGGTTTTGGTGTACTGATCATTACCTGAAAGAATCATCAAGATTGGGTGAAAAAATGTTTGCTGAGATTTCAGGCAACTCGTAGTTTTTGGAAGCTTGGCAACCCCTTTTAATGAAAGTGATTTTCGCCAGTCTCTGCTTAGGGCTACATCAACAGCAAACAAACCATAGAATAGAACTTGAAACTGCTTTATTGTGTCAAGTTTCAAAGAGCTAGCACAAACCGTGTTTGATTTAGAGTTCCAAATACATGTATCTTTATAGGAGAAAACAGAGTGAAACCTAAAAATGAAAACGGTTACTGCAAACGAACGGTATAACCTAGAAGAACGAAATTTGGTGAGCCAAGTGGTTTGGTGTACTGATCATTAAATGAAAGAATCATCAAGATTGGGTGAAAAAATGTTGGCTGAGATTTCAGGCAACTCGTAGTTTTTTGGAAGCTTGGCAACCCCTTACCATGAAAGTGTTTTTCGCCAGTTTCTGCTTAGGGCTTCATCAACAGCAAACAAACCATAGAGATAGAACTTGAAACTGCTTTATTGTGTCAAGTTTCAAAGAGCTAGCACAAACCGTGTTTGATTTAGAGTTCCAAATACATGTATCCCTATAGGAGAAAACAGAGTGAAACCTAAAAATGAAAACGGTTACTGCAAACGAACGGTTTAACCTAGAAGAACGAAATTTGGTGAGCCAAGTTGTTTTGGTGTACTGATCATTACCTGAAAGAATCATCAAGATTGGTTGAAAAAATGTTTGCTGAGATTACAGGCAACTCGTAGTTTTTTGGAAGCTTGGCAACCCCTTTCCATGAATGTGATTTTCGCCAGTCTCTGCTTAGGGCTACATCAACAGCAAACAAACCATAGAGATAAAACTTGAAACTGCTTTATTGTGTCAAGTTTCAAAGAGCTAGCACAACCCGTGTTTGATTTAGAGTTCCAAATACATGTATCCCTATAGGAGAAAACAGAGTGAAACCTAAAAATGAAAACGGTTACTGCAAACGAACAGTTTAACCTAGAAGAATGAAATATGGTGAGCCAAGTGGTTTTGGTGTACTGATCATTACCTGAAAGAATCATCAAGATTGGGTGAAAAAATATTTGCTGAGATTACAGGCAACTCGTAGTTTTTTGGAAGCTTGGCAACCCTTTTCCATGAATGTGATTTTCGCCAGTCTCTGCTTAGGACTACATCAACAGCAAACAAACCATAGAGATAAAACTTGAAACTGCTTTATTGTGTCAAGTTTCAAAGAGCTAGCACAAACCGTGTTTGATTTAGAGTTCCAAATACATGTATCCCTATAGGAGAAAACAGAGTGAAACCTAAAAATAAAAACGGTTATTGCAAACGAACGGTTAAACCTAGAAGAACGAAATTTGGTGAGCCAAATGGTTTTGGTGTACTGATCATTACCTGTAAGAATCATCAAGTTTGGGTCAAAAAATGTTGGCTGAGATTTCAGGCAACTCGCAGTTTTTTGGAAGCTTGGCAACCCCTTTTTATGAAAGTCATTTTCGCCAGTCTCGGCTTAGGGCTACATCAACAGCAAACAAATCATAGAGATAGAACTTGAAACTGCTTTATTTTGTCAAGTTTCAAAGAGCTAGGACAAACCGTGTTTGATTTAGAGTTCCAAATACATGTATCCCTATAGGAGAATACAGAGTGAAACCTAAAAATGAAAACGGTTACTGCAAACGAACGGTTTAACCTAGAAGAACGAAATTTGGTGAGCCAAGTGGTTTTGGTGTACTGATCATTACCTGAAAGAATCAACAAATTGGGAGAGAAAATGTTGGCTGAGATTTCAGGCAACTCGTAGTTATTTGGAAGCTTGGCAACCCCTTTCCATTAAAGTCATTTTCGCCAGTGTCTGCTTAGGGCTACATCAACAGCAAACAAACCATACAGATAGAACTTCAAATTTTTTATTGTGTCGAGTTTCAGAGAGCTAGCACAAACCGTGTTTGATTTAGAGTTCCAAATACCTGTATCCCTATAGGAGAAAACAGAGTGAAACCTAAAAATATTAACGGTTACTGCAAAAAAAAGGTTTAACCTAGAAGAACGAAATTTGGTGAGCCAAGTGGTTTTTGTGTACTGATCATTACCTGAAAGAATCATCAAGATTGGGTGAAAAAATGTTGGCTGTGATTTCAGGCAACTCGTAGTTTTTTGGAAGCTTGGCAACCCCTTTCCATGAAAGTGATTTTCGCCAGTCTCTGCTTAGGGATACATCAACAGAAAACAAACCATAGAGATAGAACTTGAAACTCCCTTATTGTGTCAAGTTTCAAAGAGCTAGCACAAACCGTGTTTGATTTAGGGTTCCAAATACATGTATCCCTATAGGAGAAAACAGTGAAACCTAAAAATGAAATCGGTTACTGCAAACGAACGGTTTAACCTAGAAGAACGAAATTTGGTGAGCCAAGTGGTTTTGGTGTACTCATCATTACCTGAAAGAATCATCAATATTGGGTGAAAAAATGTTGGCTGAGATTTCAGGAAACTCGTAGTTTTTTGGAAGCTTGGCAACCCCTTTCTATTAAAGTGATTTTCGCCAGACTCTGCTTAGGGCTACATCAACAGCAAACAAACCATAGAGAAAGAACTTGAAACTGGTTTATTGTGTCACGTTTCAAAGAGCTAGCACAAACCGTGTTTGATTTAGAGTTCCAAATACATGTATCCCTATAGGAGAAAACAGAGTGAAATCTAAAAATGTTACCGGTTACTGCAAACGAACGGTTTAACCTAGAAGAACTAAATTTGGTGAGCCAAGTGGTTTTGGTGTACTGATCATTATCTGAAAGAATTATCAAGATTGGGTGAAAAATATTTGCTGAGATTTCAGGCAACTCGTAGTTTTTTGGAAGCTTGGCAACCCCTTTCCATGAAAGTGATTTTCTCCAGTCTCTGCTTAGGGCTACATCAACAGCAAACAAACCAGAGAGATAGAACTTGAAACTGCTTTATTGTGTCATGTTTCAAAGAGCTAGCACAAACCCTGTTTGATTTAGAGTTTCAAATACATGTATCCCTATAGGAGAAAATAGAGTGAAACCTAAAAATGAAAACGGTTACTGCAAACGAACGGTTTAACCTAGAAGAACGAAATTTGGTGAGCCAAGTGGTTTTGGTGTACTGATCATTACCTGAAAAAATCATCAAGATTGGGTGAAAAAATGTTGGCTGAGATTTCATGCAACTCGTAGTTTTTTGGAAGCTTGGCAACCCCTTTCCATGAAAGTGATTTTCGCCACTCTCTGCTTAGGGCTACATCAACAGCAAAGAAACCATACAGATAGAACTTGAAACTGCTTTATTGTGTCAAGTTTCAAAGAGCTAGCACAAACCGTGTTTGATTTAGAGTTCCAAATACATGTATCCCTATAGGAGAAAACAGAGTGAATCCTAAAAATGAAAACGGTTACTGCAAACTAACAGTTTAAACTAGAAGAACGAAATATGGTGAGCCAAGTGGTTTTGGTGTACTGATCATTACCTGAAAGAATTATCAAGATTGGGTGAAAAAATATTTGCTGAGATTTCAGGCAACTCGTAGTTTTTTGGAAGCTTGGCAACCCCTTTCCATGAAAGTGATTTTCTCCAGTCTCTGCTTAGGGCTACAGAAACAGCAAACAAACCAGAGAGATAGAACTTGAAACTGCTTTATTGTGTCATGTTTCAAAGAGGTAGCACAATCCCTGTTTGATTTAGAGTTTCAAATACATGTATCCCTATAGGAGAAAATAGAGTGAAACCTAAAAATGAAAACGGTTACTGCAAACGAATGGTTTAACCTAGAAGAACGAAATTTGGTGAGCCAAGTGGTTTTGGTGTACTGATCATTACCTGAGAAAATCATCAAGATTGGGTCAAAAAATGTTGGCTGAGATTTCATGCAACTCGTAGTTTTTTGGAAGCTTGGCAACCCTTTCCATGAAAGTGATTTTCGCCAGTCTCTGCTTAGGGCTACATCAACAGCAAAGAAACCATACAGAAAGAACTTGAAACTGCTTTATTGTGTCAAGTTTCAAAGAGCTAGCACAAACCGTGTTTGATTTAGAGTTCCAAATACATGTATCCCTATAGGAGAAAACAGAGTGAAACCTAAAAATGAAAACGGTTACTGCAAACGAACGGTTTAACCTAGAAGAACGAAATTTTGTGAGCCAAGTGGTTTCGGTGTACTGATCATTACCTGAAAGAATCATCAAGATTGGGTGAAAAAATGTTGGCTGAGATTTCAGGAAACTCATAGTTTTTTGGAAGCTTGGCAACCACTTTCCATGAAAGTGATTTTCGCCAGTCTCTGCTTAGGGCTTCATCAACAGCAAACACACCATAGAGATAGATCTTGAAACTGCTTTATTGTGTCAAGTTTCAAAGAGCTAGCGTAAACCATGTTTGATTTAGAGTTCCAAATTCATGTATCCCTATAGGAGAAAACAGAGTGAAACCTAAAAATGAAAACGGTTACTGCAAACGAACGGGATAACCTAGAAGAACGAAATTTGGTGACCCAAGTGGTTTTGGTGTACTGATCATTACATGAAAGAATCATCAAGATTGGGTGAAAAAAGGTTGGCTGAGATTTCAGGCAACTCGTAGTTTTTTGGAAGCTTGGCAACCCCTTTCCATGAAAGAGATTTTCGCCAGTCTCTGCTTAGGGCTACATCAACAGCAAACAAACCAAAGAGATAGAACTTGAAACTGCTTTATTGTGTCAAGTTTCAAAGAGCTAGCACAAACCGTGTTTGATTTAGAGTTCCAAATACATGTATCCCTATAGGAGAAAACAGAGTGAAACCTAAAAATGAAAACGGTTACTGCAAACGAACAGTTTAACCTAGAAGAACGAAATTTGGTGAGCCAAGTGGTTTTGGTGTACTGATCATTACCTGAAAAAATCATCAAGATTAGGTGAAAAAATGTTTTCTGAGATTTCAGACAACTCGTAGTTTTTTGGAAGGTTGGAAACCCCTTTCCATGAAAGGGATTTTCGCCAGTCTCTGCTTAGGGCTACATCAACAGCAAACAAACCATAGAGATAGAACTTGAAACTGCTTTATTGTGTCAAGTTTCAAAGAGCTAGCACAAACCGTGTTTCATTTAGAGTTCCAAATACATGTATCCCTCTAGGAGAAAACAGAGTGAAACCTAAAAATGAAAACGGTTACTGCAAACGAATGGTTTAACCTATAAGAACGAAATTTGGTGAGCCAAGTTGATTTGCTGTACCGATCATTACCTGAAAGAATCATCAAGATTGGGTGAAAAAATGTTGGCTGAGATTTCAGGCACCTCGTAGTTTTTTGGAAGCTTGGCCACCCCTTTCCATGAAAGTGATTTTCGCCAGTCTCTGCTTAGGGCTACATCAACAGCAAATAAACCATAGAGTTAGAACTTGAACCTTCTTTATTGTGTCAAGTTTCAAAGAGCTAGCACAAACCCTGTTTGATTTAGAGTTCCAAAAACATGTATCCCTATAGGAGAAAACAGAGTGAAACCTAAAAATTAAAACGGTTACTGCAAACGAATGGTTTAACATAGAAAAACGAAATTTGGTGAGCCAAGTGGTTTTGGTGTACTGATCATTACCTGAAAGAATCATCAAGATTGGATAAAAAAATGTTTGCTGAGATTTCAGGCAACTCGTAGTTTTTTGGAAGCTTGGCAACCCCTTTCCATGAAAGTGATTTTCGCCAGTCTCTGCTTAGGGCTACATCAACAGCAAACAAACCATAGAGATAGAACTTGAAACTGCTTTATTGTGTCAAGTTTCAAAGAGCTAGCACAAACCGTTTTTGATTTAGAGTTCTAAATACATGTATCTCTATAGGAGAAAATAGAGTGAAACCTAAAAATGAAAACGGTTACTGCAAACGAACGGTTTAATCTAGAAGAACAAAATTTGGTGACCCAAGTGTTTTTGGTGTGCTGATCATTACCTGAAAGAATCATCAAGATTGGGTGAAAAATATTTGCTGAGATTTCAGGCAACTCGTAGTTTTTTGGAAGCTTGGCAACCCCTTTCCATGAAAGTGATTTTCGCCAGTCTCTACTTAGGGCTACATCAACAGCAAACAAAAAATAGAGATAGAACTTGAAACTGCTTTATTGTGTCAAGTTTCAAAGAGCTAGCACAAACCGTGTTTGATTTAGAGTTCCAAATACATGTATCCCTATAGGAGAAAACAGAGTGAAACCTAAAAATGAAAACGGTTACTGCAAACAAACGGTTTAACCTAGAAGAACGAAATTTGGTGAGCCAAGTGGTTGTGGTGTACTGATTATTACCTGAAAGAATCATCAAGATTGGGTGAAAAAATGTTGGCTGAGATTTCAGGCAACTCATAGTTTTTTGGAAGTTCGGCAACCCCTTTCCATGAAAGTGATTTTCGCCAGTCTCTGCTTAGGGCTACATCAACAGAAAACAAACCATAGAGATAGAACTTGAAACTGCTTTATTGTGTCAAGTTTCAAAGAGCTAGCACAAACCGTGTTTGATTTAGAGTTCCAAATACATGTATCCCTATAGGAGAAAACAGAGTGAAACCTAAAAATGAAAACGGTTACTGCAAACGAATGGTTTAACCTAGAAGAACGAAATTTGGTGAGCCAATTAGTTTTGGTGTACTGATCATTACCTGAAAGAATCATCAAGATTGGGTCAAAAATGTTGGCTGAGATTTCAGGCAAGTCGTATTTTTTTGGAAGCTTGGCAACCAATTTCCATGAAAGTGATTCTCGCCGGTCTCTGCTTACGGCTACATCAACAGCAAACAAACCATAGAGATAGAACTTCAAACTGCTTTATTGTGTCAAGTTTCAAAGAGCTAGCACAAACCGTGTTTGATTTAGAGTTCCAAATACATGTATCCCTATAGGAGAAAACAGAGTGAAACCTAAAAATGAAAACGGTTACTGCAAACGAACGGTTTAACCTAGAAGAACGAAATTTGGTGAGCCAAGTGGTTTTGGTGTACTGATCATTACCTGAAAGAATCATCCAGATTGGGTCAAAAAATGTTGGCTGAGATTTCAGGCAACTCGTAGTTTTTTGGTAGCTTGGCAACCCCTTTCCATGAAAGTGATTTTCGCCAGTCTCTGCTTAGGGCTACATCAACAGCAAACAAACCATAGAGATAGAACTTGAAACTGCTTTATTGTGTCAAGTTTCAAAGAGCTAGCACAAACCGTGTTTGATTTAGAGTTCCAAATACATGTATCCCTATAGGAGAAAACAGAGTGAAACCTAAAATGAAAATGGTTACTGGAAACGAACGGTTTAACCTAGAAGAACGAAATTTGGTGAGCCAAGTGGTTTTGGTGAACTGATCATTACCTGAAAGAATCATCAAGATTGGGTGAAAAAATGTTGGCTGCGATTTCAGGAAACTCGTATTTTTTAGGAAGCTTGGCAACCTGTTTCCATGAAAGTGATTTTCGCCAGTCTCTGCTTAGGGCTACATCAACAGCAAACAAACCATAGAGATAGAACTTGAAACTGCTTTATTGTGTCAAGTTTCAAAGAGCTAGCACAAACCGTGATTGATTTAGAGTTCCAAATACATTTATCCCTATAGGAGAAAAGAGAGTGAAACCTAAAAATGAAAACGGTTACTGCAAACGAACGGTTTAACCTAGAAGAACGAAATTTGGTGAGCCAAGTGGTTTTGGTGTACTGATCATTACCTGAAAGAATCACCAAATTGGGAGAGAAAATGTTGGCTGAGATTTCAGGCAACTCGTAGTTATTTGGAAGCTTGGCAACCCCTTTCCATTAAAGTCATTTTCGCCAGTGTCTGCTTAGGGCTACATCAACAGCAAACACACCATACAGATAGAACTTCAAATTTCTTTATTGTGTCAAGTTTCAGAGAGCTAGCACAAACCGTGTTTGATTTAGAGTTCCAAATACCTGTATCCCTATAGAAGAAAACAGAGTGAAACCTAAAAATATTAACGGTTACTGCAAAAAAAAGGTTTAACCTAGAAGAACGAAATTTGGTGAGCCAAGTGGTTTTTGTGTACTGATCATTACCTGAAAGAATCATCAAGATTGGGTGAAAAAATGTTGGCTGTGATTTCAGGCAACTCGTAGTTTTTTGGAAGCTTGGCAACCCCTTTCCTTGAAAGTGATTTTCGCCAGTCTCTGCTTAGGGATACATCAACAGAAAACAAACCATAGAGATAGAACTTGAAACTCCCTTATTTTGTCAAGTTTCAAAGAGCTAGCACAAACCGTGTTTGATTTAGGGTTCCAAATACATGTATCCCTATAGGAGAAAACAGTGAAACCTAAAAATGAAATCGGTTACTGCAAACGAACGGTTTAACCTAGAAGAACGAAATTTGGTGAGCCAAGTGGTTTTGGTGTACTGATCATTACCTGAAAAAATCATCAAGATTGGGTGAAAAAATGTTGGCTGAGTTTTCATGCAACTCGTAGTTTTTTGGAAGCTTGGCAACCCCTTTCCATGAAAGTGATTTTCGCCACTCTCTGCTTAGGGCTACATCAACAGCAAAGAAACCATACAGATAGAACTTGAAACTGCTTTATTGTGTCAAGTTTCAAAGAGCTAGCACAAACCGTGTTTGATTTAGAGTTCCAAATACATGTATCCCTATAGGAGAAAACAGAGTGAAACCTAAAAATGAAAACGGTTACTGCAAACGAACGGTTTAACCTAGAAGAACGAAATTTTGTGAGCCAAGTGGTTTCGGTGTACTGATCATTACCTGAAAGAATCATCAAGATTGGGTGAAAAAATGTTGGCTGAGATTTCAGGAAACTCATAGTTTTTTGGAAGCTTGGCAACCACTTTCCATGAAAGTGATTTTCGCCAGTCTCTGCTTAGGGCTTCATCAACAGCAAACACACCATAGAGATAGATCTTGAAACTGCTTTATTGTGTCAAGTTTCAAAGAGCTAGCGTAAACCATGTTTGATTTAGAGTTCCAAATACATGTATCCCTATAGGAGAAAACAGAGTGAAACCTAAAAATGAAAACGGTTACTGCAAACGAACGGGATAACCTAGAAGAACGAAATTTGGTGACCCAAGTGGTTTTGGTGTACTGATCATTACATGAAAGAATCATCAAGATTGGGTGAAAAAAGGTTGGCTGAGATTTCAGGCAACTCGTAGTTTTTTGGAAGCTTGGCAACCCCTTTCCATGAAAGAGATTTTCGCCAGTCTCTGCTTAGGGCTACATCAACAGCAAACAAACCAAAGAGATAGAACTTGAAACTGCTTTATTGTGTCAAGTTTCAAAGAGCTAGCACAAACCGTGTTTGATTTAGAGTTCCAAATACATGTATCCCTATAGGAGAAAACAGAGTGAAACCTAAAAATGAAAACGGTTACTGCAAACGAACAGTTTAACCTAGAAGAACGAAATTTGGTGAGCCAAGTGGTTTTGGTGTACTGATCATTACCTGAAAAAATCATCAAGATTATTTGAAAAAATGTTTGCTGAGATTTCAGACAACTCGTAGTTTTTTGGAAGCTTGGAAACCCTTTTCCATGAAAGGGATTTTGGCCAGTCTCTGCTTAGGGCTACATCAACAGCAAACAAACCATAGAGATAGAACTTGAAACTGCTTTATTGTGTCAAGTTTCAAAGAGCTAGCACAAACCGTGTTTGATTTAGAGTTCCAAATACATGTATCCCTCTAGGAGAAAACAGAGTGAAACCTAAAAATGAAAACGGTTACTGCAAACGAATGGTTTAACCTATAAGAACGAAATTTGGTGAGCCAAGTTGATTTGGTGTACCGATCATTACCTGAAAGAATCATCAAGATTGGGTGAAAAAATGTTGGCTGAGTTTTCATGCAACTCGTAGTTTTTTGGAAGCTTGGCAACCCCTTTCCATGAAAGTGATTTTCGCCACTCTCTGCTTAGGGCTACATCAACAGCAAAGAAACCATACAGATAGAACTTGAAACTGCTTTATTGTGTCAAGTTTCAAAGAGCTAGCACAAACCGTGTTTGATTTAGAGTTCCAAATACATGTATCCCTATAGGAGAAAACAGAGTGAAACCTAAAAATGAAAACGGTTACTGCAAACGAACGGTTTAACCTAGAAGAACGAAATTTTGTGAGCCAAGTGGTTTCGGTGTACTGATCATTACCTGAAAGAATCATCAAGATTGGGTGAAAAAATGTTGGCTGAGATTTCAGGAAACTCATAGTTTTTTGGAAGCTTGGCAACCACTTTCCATGAAAGTGATTTTCGCCAGTCTCTGCTTAGGGCTTCATCAACAGCAAACACACCATAGAGATAGATCTTGAAACTGCTTTATTGTGTCAAGTTTCAAAGAGCTAGCGTAAACCATGTTTGATTTAGAGTTCCAAATACATGTATCCCTATAGGAGAAAACAGAGTGAAACCTAAAAATGAAAACGGTTACTGCAAACGAACGGGATAACCTAGAAGAACGAAATTTGGTGACCCAAGTGGTTTTGGTGTACTGATCATTACATGAAAGAATCATCAAGATTGGGTGAAAAAAGGTTGGCTGAGATTTCAGGCAACTCGTAGTTTTTTGGAAGCTTGGCAACCCCTTTCCATGAAAGAGATTTTCGCCAGTCTCTGCTTAGGGCTACATCAACAGCAAACAAACCAAAGAGATAGAACTTGAAACTGCTTTATTGTGTCAAGTTTCAAAGAGCTAGCACAAACCGTGTTTGATTTAGAGTTCCAAATACATGTATCCCTATAGGAGAAAACAGAGTGAAACCTAAAAATGAAAACGGTTACTGCAAACGAACAGTTTAACCTAGAAGAACGAAATTTGGTGAGCCAAGTGGTTTTGGTGTACTGATCATTACCTGAAAAAATCATCAAGATTATTTGAAAAAATGTTTGCTGAGATTTCAGACAACTCGTAGTTTTTTGGAAGCTTGGAAACCCTTTTCCATGAAAGGGATTTTGGCCAGTCTCTGCTTAGGGCTACATCAACAGCAAACAAACCATAGAGATAGAACTTGAAACTGCTTTATTGTGTCAAGTTTCAAAGAGCTAGCACAAACCGTGTTTGATTTAGAGTTCCAAATACATGTATCCCTCTAGGAGAAAACAGAGTGAAACCTAAAAATGAAAACGGTTACTGCAAACGAATGGTTTAACCTATAAGAACGAAATTTGGTGAGCCAAGTTGATTTGGTGTACCGATCATTACCTGAAAGAATCATCAAGATTGGGTGAAAAAATGTTGGCTGAGATTTCAGGCACCTCGTAGTTTTTTGGAAGCTTGGCCACCCCTTTCCATGAAAGTGATTTTCGCCAGTCTCTGCTTAGGGCTACATCAACAGCAAATAAACCATAGAGTTAGAACTTGAACCTTCTTTATTGTGTCAAGTTTCAAAGAGCTAGCACAAACCCTGTTTGATTTAGAGTTCCAAAAACATGTATCCCTATAGGAGAAAACAGAGTGAAACCTAAAAATGAAAACGGTTACTGCAAACGAATGGTTTAACATAGAAAAACGAAATTTGGTGAGCCAAGTGGTTTTGGTGTACTGATCATTACCTGAAAGAATCATCAAGATTGGATAAAAAAATGTTTGCTGAGATTTCAGGCAACTCGTAGTTTTTTGGAAGCTTGGCAACCCCTTTCCATGAAAGTGATTTTCGCCAGTCTCTGCTTAGGGCTACATCAACAGCAAACAAACCATAGAGATAGAACTTGAAACTGCTTTATTGTGTCAAGTTTCAAAGAGCTAGCACAAACCGTTTTTGATTTAGAGTTCTAAATACATGTATCTCTATAGGAGAAAATAGAGTGAAACCTAAAAATGAAAACGGTTACTGCAAACGAACGGTTTAATCTAGAAGAACAAAATTTGGTGACCCAAGTGTTTTTGGTGTGCTGATCATTACCTGAAAGAATCATCAAGATTGGGTGAAAAATATTTGCTGAGATTTCAGGCAACTCGTAGTTTTTTGGATGCTTGGCAACCCCTTTCCATGAAAGTGATTTTCGCCAGTCTCTACTTAGGGCTACATCAACAGCAAACAAAAAATAGAGATAGAACTTGAAACTGCTTTATTGTGTCAAGTTTCAAAGAGCTAGCACAAACCGTGTTTGATTTAGAGTTCCAAATACATGTATCCCTATAGGAGAAAACAGAGTGAAACCTAAAAATGAAAACGGTTACTGCAAACAAACGGTTTAACCTAGAAGAACGAAATTTGGTGAGCCAAGTGGTTGTGGTGTACTGATTATTACCTGAAAGAATCATCAAGATTGGGTGAAAAAATGTTGGCTGAGATTTCAGGCAACTCATAGTTTTTTGGAAGTTCGGCAACCCCTTTCCATGAAAGTGATTTTCGCCAGTCTCTGCTTAGGGCTACATCAACAGCAAACAAACCATAGAGATAGAACTTGAAACTGCTTTATTGTGTCAAGTTTCAAAGAGCTAGCACAAACCGTGTTTGATTTAGAGTTCCAAATACATGTATCCCTATAGGAGAAAACAGAGTGAAACCTAAAAATGAAAACGGTTACTGCAAACGAATGGTTTAACCTAGAAGAACGAAATTTGGTGAGCCAAGTGGTTTTGGTGTACTGATCATTACCTGAAAGAATCATCAAGATTGGGTGAAAAAATGTTGGCTGAGATTTCAGGTAACTCGTAGTTTTTTGGAAGTTCGGAAACCCCTTTCCATGAAAGTGATTCTCGCCAGTCTCTGCTTAGGGCTACATCAACACCAAACAAACCATAGAGATAGAACTTGAAACTGCTTTATTGTGTCAAGTTTCAAAGAGCTAGCACAAACCGTGATTGATTTAGAGTTCCAAATACATTTATCCCTATAGGAGAAAACAGAGTGAAACCTAAAATGAAAATGGTTACTGGAAACGAACGGTTTAACCTAGAAGAACGAAATTTGGTGAGCCAAGTGGTTTTGGTGAACTGATCATTACCTGAAAGAATCATCAAGATTGGGTGAAAAAATGTTGGCTGCGATTTCAGGAAACTCGTATTTTTAAGGAAGCTTGGCAACCTGTTTCCATGAAAGTGATTTTCGCCAGTCTCTGCTTAGGGCTACATCAACAGCAAACAAACCATAGAGATAGAACTTGAAACTGCTTTATTGTGTCAAGTTTCAAAGAGCTAGCACAAACCGTGATTGATTTAGAGTTCCAAATACATTTATCCCTATAGGAGAAAAGAGAGTGAAACCTAAAAATGAAAACGGTTACTGCAAACGAACGGTTTAACCTAGAAGAACGAAATTTGGTGAGCCAAGTGGTTTTGGTGTCCTGATCATTACCTGAAAGAATCATCAAGATTGGGTGAAAAAATGTTTGCTGAGATTTCAGGCAACTCGTTGTTTTTTGGAAGCTCAGCAACCCCTTTCCATGAAAGTGATTTTCGTCAGTCTCTGCTCAGGGCTACATAAACAGCAAAAAACAATAGAGATAGAACTTGAAACTGCTTTATTGTGTCAAGTTTCAAAGAGCTAGCACAAACCGTGTTTGATTTAGAGTTTCAAATACATGTATTTCTATAGGAGAAAACAGAGTGAAACTTAAAAATGAAAACGGTTACTGCAAACGAACGGTTTAACCTAGAAGAACGAAATTTGGTGAGCCAAGTGGTTTTGGTGTACAGATCATTACCTGAAAGAATCATCAAGATTGGGTCAAAAAATGTTTGCTGAGATTTCAGACAACTCGTAGTTTTTTGGAAGCTTGGCAACCCCTTTCCATGAAAGGGATTTTCGCCAGTCTCTGCTTAGGGCTACATCAACAGCAAACAAACCATAGAGATAGAACTTGAAACTGCTTTATTGTGTCAAGTTTCAAAGAGCTAGCACAAACCGTGTTTGATTTAGAGTTCCAAATACATGTATCCCTATAGGAGAAAACAGAGTGAAACCTAAAAATGAAAACGGTTTCTGCAAACGAACGGTTTAACCTAGAAGAACGAAATTTGGTGAGCCAAGTGGTTTTGGTGTACTGATCATTACCTGAAAGAATCATCAAGATTGGGTCAAAAAATGTTGGCTGAGATTTCAGGCAACTCGTAGTTTTTTGGAAGCTTGGAAACCCCTTTCCATGAAAGTGATTTTCGCCAGTCTCTGCTTAGGGCTACATCAACAGCAAACAAACCATAGAGATAGAACTTGAAACTGCTTTATTGTGTCAAGTTTCAAAGAGCTAGCACACACTGTGTTTGATTAAGAGTTCCAAATACATGTATCTCTATAGGAGAAAACAGAGTGAAACCTAAAAATGAAAACGGTTACTGCAAACGAACGGTTTAACCTAGAAGAACGAAATTTGGTGAGCCAAGTGGTTTTGGTGTACTGATCATTACCTGAAAGAATCATCAAGATTGGGTCAAAAATGTTGGCTGAGATTTCAGGCAAGTCGTATTTTTTTGGAAGCTTGGCAACCAATTTCCATGAAAGTGATTCTCGCCAGTCTCTGCTTAGGGCTACATCAACAGCAAACAAACCATAGAGATAGAACTTCAAACTGCTTTATTGTGTCAAGTTTCAAAGAGCTAGCACAAACCGTGTTTGATTTAGAGTTCCAAATACATGTATCCCTATAGGAGAAAACAGAGTGAAACCTAAAAATGAAAACGGTTACTGCAAACGAACGGTTTAACCTAGAAGAACGAAATTTGGTGAGCCAAGTGGTTTTGGTGTACTGATTATTACCTGAAAGAATCATCAAGATTGGGTGAAAAAATGTTGGCTGAGATTTCAGGTAACTCGTAGTTTTTTGGAAGTTCGGAAACCCCTTTCCATGAAAGTGATTCTCGCCAGTCTCTGCTTAGGGCTACATCAACACCAAACAAACCATAGAGATAGAACTTGAAACTGCTTTATTGTGTCAAGTTTCAAAGAGCTAGCACAAACCGTGATTGATTTAGAGTTCCAAATACATTTATCCCTATAGGAGAAAACAGAGTGAAACCTAAAATGAAAATGGTTACTGGAAACGAACGGTTTAACCTAGAAGAACGAAATTTGGTGAGCCAAGTGGTTTTGGTGTACTGATCATTACCTGAAAGAATCATCAAGATTGGGTGAAAAAATGTTGGCTGCGATTTCAGGAAACTCGTATTTTTTAGGAAGCTTGGCAACCTGTTTCCATGAAAGTGATTTTCGCCAGTCTCTGCTTAGGGCTACATCAACAGCAAACAAACCATAGAGATAGAACTTGAAACTGCTTTATTGTGTCAAGTTTAAAAGAGGCTAGCACAAACCGTGATTGATTTAGAGTTCCAAATACATTTTATCCCTATAGGAGAAAAGAGAGTGAAACTTAAAATTAAAACGGTTACTGCAAACGAACGGTTTAACCTAGAAGAACGAAATTTGGTGAGCCAAGTGGTTTTGGTGTCCTGATTATTGCCTGAAAGAATCATCAAGATTGGGTGAAAAAATGTTGGCTGAGATTTCATGCAACTCGTAGTTTTTTGGAAGTTCGGCAACCCCTTTCCATGAAAGTGATTTTCGCCAGTCTCTGCTTAGGGCTACATCAACAGCAAACAAACCATAGAGATAGAACTTGAAACTGCTTTATTGTGTGAAGTTTCAAAGAGCTAGCACAAACCGTGTTTGATTTAGAGTTCCAAATACATGTATTTCTATAGGAGAAAACAGAGTGAAACTTAAAAATGAAAACGGTTACTGCAAACGAACGGTTTAACCTAGAAGAACGAAATATGGTGAGCCAAGTGGTTTTTGTGTACAGATCATTACCTGAAAGAATCATCAAGATTGGGTGAAAAAATGTTGGCTGAGATTTCAGGCAACTCGTCGTTTTTTGGAAGATTGGCAACCCCTTTCCATGAAAGTGATTTTCGCCAGTGTCTGCTTAGGGATACATCAATAGCTAACAAAGCATAGAGATAGAACTTGAAACTGCTTTATTGTGTCAAGTTTTAAAGAGCTAGCACAAACCGTGTTTGATTTAGAGTTCCAAATACATGTATCCCTATAGGAGAAAACACAGTGAAACCTAAAAATGAAAACGGTTACTGCAAAAGAACGGTTTAACCTAGAAGAACGAAATTTGGTAAGCCAAGTGGTTTTGGTGTACTGATCATTACCTGAAAGAATCACCACGATTGGGTGAAAAAATGTTGGCTGAGATTTCAGGCAACTCGTAGTTTTTTGGAAGCTTGGCAACCCCTTTCCATGAAAGTGATTTTCGCCAGTCTCTGCTTAGGGCTACATCAACAGCAAACAAAGCATAGAGATAGAACTTGAAACTGCTTTATTGTGTCATCTTTCAAAGAGCTAGCACAAACCTTGTTTGATTTAGAGTTCCAAATACATGTATCCCTATAGGAGAAAACAGAGTGAAACCTAAAAATGAAAACAGTTACTGCAAAAGAACGGTTTTACCTAGAAGATCGAAATTTGGTCAGCCAAGTGGTTTTGGTGTACTGATCATTACCTGACAGAATCATCAAGTTTGGGTGAAAAAATTTTGGCTATTTCAGGCAACTCGTAGTATTTTGGAAGCTTGGCAACCCCTTTCCATGAAAGTGATTTTCGCCAGTCTCTGCTTAGGGCTACATCAACAGCAAACAAACCATAGAGATAGAACTTGAAACTGCTTTATTGTGTCAAGTTTCAAAGAGCTACCACAAACCGTGTTCTATTTAGAGTTCCAAATACATCTATCCCTATAGGAGAAAACAGAGTGTAACCTAAAAATGAAAACGGTTACTGCCAAGGAACGGTTTAAATTAGAAGAACGAAATTTGGTGAGCCAAGTGGTTTTGGTGTCCTGATCATTACCGGAAAGAATCATCAAGATTGGGTGAAAAAATGTTGGCTGAGATTTCAGGCAACTCGTAGTTTTTTGGATGCTTGGCAACCCCTTTCCATGAAAGTGATTTTCGCCAGTCTCTGCTTAGGGCTACATCAACAGCAAACAAAGCATAGAGATGGAACTTGAAACTGCTTTATTGTGTCAAGTTTCAAAGAGCTATCACAAACCGTGTTTGATTTAGAGTTCCAAATACATGTATCCCAATAGGAGAAAACAGAGTGAAACCTAAAAATGAAAACGGTTACTGCCAACGAACGGTTTAACCTAGAAGAACGAAGTTTGGTGAGCCAAGTGGTTTTGGTGTACTGATCATTACCTGAAAGAATCATCAAGATTGGGTGAAAAAATGTTGGCTGAGATTTCTGGCAACTCGTAGTTTTTTGGAAGCTTGGCAACCCCTTTCCATGAAAGTGATTTTCGCCAGTGTCTGCTTAGGGATACATCAACAGCAAACAAAGCATAGAGATAGAACTTGAAACTGCTTTAGTGTGTCAAGTTTCAAAGAGCTAGCACAAACCGTGTTTGATTTAGAGTTCCAAATACATGTATCCCTATAGGAGAAAACACAGTGAAACCTAAAAATGAAAACGGTTACTGCAAAAGAACGGTTTAACCTAGAAGAACGAAATTTGGTAAGCCAAGTGGTTTTGGTGTACTGATCATTACCTGAAAGAATCACCAAGATTGGGTGAAAAAATGTTGGCTGAGATTTCAGGCAACTCTTAGTATTTTGGAAGCTTGGCAACCCCTTTCCATGAAAGTGATTTTCGCCAGTCTCTGCTTAGGGCTACATCAACAGCAAACAAAGCATAGAGATAGAACTTGAAACTGCTTTATTGTGTTAAGTTTCAAAGAGCTACCACAAACCGTGTTCCATTTACAGTTCCAAATACATCTATCCCTATAGGAGAAAAAAGAGTGAAACCTAAAAATGAAAACGGTTACTGCCAATGAACGGTTTAACCTAGAAGAACGAAATTTGGTGAGCCAAGTGGTTTTGGTGTTCTGATCATTACCTGAAAGAATCATCAAGATTGGGTGAAAAAATGTTGGCTGAGATTTCAGGCAACTCGTAGTTTTTTGGAAGCTTGGCAACCCCTTTCCATGAGAGTGATTTTAGCCAGTCTCTGCTTAGGGCTACATCAACAGCAAACAAAGCATAGAGATGGAACTTGAAACTGCTTTATTGTGTCAAGTTTCAAAGAGCTATCACAAACCGTGTTTGATTTAGAGTTCCAAATACATGTATCCCAATAGGAGAATACAGAGTGAAACCTAAAAATGAAAACGGTTACTGCCAACGAACAGTTTAACCTAGAAGAACTAAATTTGGTGAGCCAAGTGGTTTTGGTGTACTGATCATTACCTGAAAGAATCATCAAGATTGGGTGAAAAAATGTTGGCTGAAATTTCAGGAAACTCGTAGTTTTTTGGAAGCTTGGCAACCCCCTTCCATGAAAGTGATTTTCCCAAGTCTCTGCATAGGGCTACATCAACAGCAAACAAAGCATAGAGATAGAACTTGAAACTGCTTTATTGTGTCAAGTTTCAAAGAGCTACCACAATCCGTGTTCGATTTAGAGTTCCAAATACATGTATCCCTATAGGAGAAAACAGAGTGAAACGTAAAAATGAAAACGGTTACTGCCAACAAACGGTTTAACCTAGAAGAACGAAATTTGGTGAGCCAAGTGGTATTGGTGTACTGATCATTACCTGAAAGTATCATCAAGATTGGGTGAAAAAATGTTGGCTGAGATTTCAGGCAACTCGTCGTTTTTTGGAAGCTTGGCAACCCCTTTCCATGAAAGTGATTTTCGACAGTGTCTGCTTAGGGATACATCAACAGCTAACAAAGCATAGAGATAGAACTTGAAACTGCTTTATTGTGTCAAGTTTTAAAGAGCTAGCACAAACCGTGTTTGATTTAGAGTTCCAAATACATGTATCCCTATAGGAGAAAACACAGTGAAACCTAAAAATGAAAACGGTTACTGCAAAAGAACGCTTTAACCTAGAAGAACGAAATTTGGTAAGCCAAGTGGTTTTGGTGTACTGATCATTACCTGAAAGAATCACCAAGATTGGGTGAAAAAATGTTGGCTGAGATTTCAGGCAACTCGTAGTTTTTTGGAAGCTTGGCAACCCCTTTCCATGAAAGTGATTTTCGCCAGTCTCTGCTTAGGGCTACATCAACAGCAAACAAAAAATAGAGATAGAACTTGAAACTGCTTTATTGTGTCATCTTTCAAAGAGCTAGCACAAACCGTGTTTGATTTAGAGTTCCAAATACATGTATCCCTATAGGAGAAAACAGAGTGAAACCTAAAAATGAAAACAGTTACTGCAAAAGAACGGTTTTACCTAGAAGATCGAAATTTGGTGAGCCAAGTGGTTTTGGTGTACTGATCATTACCTGACAGAATCATCAAGTTTGGGTGAAAAAATTTTGGCTGAGATTTCAGGCAACTCGTAGTATTTTGGAAGCTTGGCAACCCCTTTCCATGAAAGTGATTTTCGCCAGTCTCTGCTTAGGGCTACATCAACAGCAAACAAAGAATAGAGATAGAACTTGAAACTGCTTTATTGTGTCAAGTTTCAAAGAGCTATCACAAACCGTGTTTGATTTAGAGTTCCAAATACATGTATCCTAATAGGAGAAAACAGAGTGAAACCTAAAAATGAAAACGGTTACTGCCAACGAACGGTTTAACCTAGAAGAACGAAATTTGGTGAGCCAAGTGGTTTTGGTGTACTGATCATTACCTGAAAGAATCACCAAGATTGGGTGAAAAAATGTTGGCTGAGATTTCAGGCAACTCGTAGTTTTTTGGAAGATTGGCAACCCCTTTCCATGAAAGTGATTTTCGCCACTCTCTGCTTAGGGCTACATCAACAGCAAACAAACCATAGAGATAGAACTTGAAACTGCTTTATTGTGTCAAGTTTCAAAGAGCTACCACAATCCGTGTTCGATTTAGAGTTCCAAATACATGTATCCCTATAGGAGAAAACAGAGTGAAACCTAAAAATGAAAACGGTTACTGCCAACGAACGGTTTAACCTAGAAGAACGAAGTTTGGTGAGCCAAGTGGTTTTGGTGTACTGATCATTACCTAAAAGAATCATCAAGATTGGGTGAAAAAATGTTGGCTGAGATTTCAGGCAACTCGTAGTTTTTTGGAAGCTTGGCAACCCCTTTCCATGAAAGTGATTTTCGCCAGTGTCTGCTTAGGGATACATCAACAGCAAACAAAGCATAGAGATAGAACTTGAAACTGCTTTAGTGTGTCAAGTTTCAAAGAGCTAGCACAAACCGTGTTTGATTTAGTGTTCCAAATACATGTATCCCTATAGGAGAAAACACAGTGAAACCTAAAAATGAAAACGGTTACTGCAAACGAACGGTTTAACCTAGAAGAACGAAATTTGGTAAGCCAAGAGGTTTTGGTGTACTGATCATTACCTGAAAGAATCACCAAGATTGGGTGAAAAAATGTTGGCTGAGATTTCAGGCAACTCGTAGTTTTTTGGAAGATTGGCAACCCCTTTCCATGAAAGTGATTTTCGCCACTCTCTGCTTAGGGCTACATCAACAGCAAACAAACCATAGAGAGAGAACTTGAAACAGCTTTATTGTGTCAAGTTTCAAAGAGCTACCACAATCCGTGTTCGATTTAGAGTTCCAAATACATGTATCCCTATAGGAGAAAACAGAGTGAAACCTAAAAATGAAAACGGTTACTGCCAACGAACGGTTTAAACCTAGAAGAACGAAGTTTGGGGAGCCAAGTGGATTTGGTGTACTGATCATTACCTGAAAGAATCATCAAGATTGGGTGAAAAAATGTTGGCTGAGATTTCAGGCAACTCGTAGTTTTTTGGAAGCTTGGCAACCCCTTTCCATGAAAGTGATTTTCGCCAGTCTCTGCTTAGGGATACATCAACAGCAAACAAAGCATAGAGATAGAACTTGAAACTGCTTTAGTGTGTCAAGTTTCAAAGAGCTAGCACAAACCGTGTTTGATTTAGAGTTCCAAATACATGTATCCCTATAGGAGAAAACACAGTGAAACCTAAAAATGAAAACGGTTACTGCAAAAGAACGGTTTAACCTAGAAGAACGAAATTTGGTAAGCCAAGTGGTTTTGGTGTCTGATCATTACCTGAAAGAATCACCAAGATTGGGTGAAAAAATGTTGGCTGAGATTTCAGGCAACTCGTAGTTTTTTGGAAGATTGGCAACCCCTTTCCATGAAAGTGATTTTCGCCACTCTCTGCTTAGGGCTACATCAACAGCAAACAAACCATAGAGATAGAACTTGAAACTGCTTTATTGTGTCAAGTTTCAAAGAGCTACCACAATCCGTGTTCGATTTAGAGTTCCAAATACATGTATCCCTATAGGAGAAAACAGAGTGAAACCTAAAAATGAAAACGGTTACTGCCAACGAACGGTTTAACCTAGAAGAACGAAGTTTGGTGAGCCAAGTGGTTTTGGTGTACTGATCATTACCTGAAAGAATCATCAAGATTGGGTGAAAAAATGTTGGCTGAGATTTCAGGCAACTCGGAGTTTTTTGGAAGCTTGTCAACCCCTTTCCATGAAAGTGATTTTCGCCAGTGTCTGCTTAGGGATACATCAACAGCAAACAAAGTATAGAGATAGAACTTGAAACTGCTTTAGTGTGTCAAGTTTCAAAGAGCTAGCACAAACCGTGTTTGATTTAGAGTTCCAAATACATGTATCCCTATAGGAGAAAACACAGTGAAACCTAAAAATGAAAACGGTTACTGCAAAAGAACGGTTTAACCTAGAAGAACGAAATTTGGTAAGCCAAGTGGTTTTGGTGTACTGATCATTACCTGAAAGAATCACCAAGATTGGGTGAAAAAATGTTGGCTGAGATTTCAGGCAACTCGTAGTTTTTTGGAAGATTGGAAACCCCTTTCCATGAAAGTGATTTTCGCCACTCTCTGCTTAGGGCTACATCAACAGCAAACAAACGATAGAGATAGAACTTGAAACAGCTTCATTGTGTCAAGTTTCAAACAGCTACCACAATCCGTGTTCGATTTAGAGTTCCAAATACATGTATCCCTATAGGAGAAAACAGAGTGAAACCTAAAAATGAAAACGGTTACTGCCAACGAACGGTTTAACCTAGAAGAACGAAGTTTGGTGAGCCAAGTGGATTTGGTGTACTGATCATTACCTGAAAGAATCATCAAGATTGGGTGAAAAAATGTTGGCTGAGATTTCAGGCAACTCGTAGTTTTTTGGAAGCTTGGCAACCCCTTTCCATGAAAGTGATTTTCGCCAGTGTCTGCTTAGGGATACATCAACAGCAAACAAAGCATAGAGATAGAACTTGAAACTGCTTTAGTGTGTCAAGTTTCAAAGAGCTAGCACAAACCGTGTTTGATTTAGAGTTCCAAATACATGTATCCCTATAGGAGAAAACACAGTGAAACCTAAAAATGAAAACGGTTACTGCAAAAGAACGGTTTAACCTAGAAGAACGAAATTTGGTAAGCCAAGTGGTTTTGGTGTACTGATCATTACCTGAAAGAATCACCAAGATTGGGTGAAAAAATGTTGGCTGAGATTTCAGGCAACTCTTAGTATTTTGGAAGCTTGGCAACCCCTTTCCATGAAAGTGATTTTCGCCAGTCTCTGCTTAGGGCTACATCAACAGCAAACAAAGCATAGAGATAGAACTTGAAACTGCTTTATTGTGTTAAGTTTCAAAGAGCTACCACAAACCGTGTTCCATTTAGAGTTCCAAATACATCTATCCCTATAGGAGAAAACAGAGTGAAACCTAAAAATGAAAACGGTTACTGCCAACGAACGGTTTAACCTAGAAGAACGAAATTTGGTGACCCAAGTGGTTTTGGTGTTCTGATCATTACCTGAAAGAATCATCAAGATTGGGTGAAAAAATGTTGGCTGAGATTTCAGGCAACTCGCAGTTTTTTGGAAGCTTGGCAACCCCTTTCCATGAAAGTGATTTTAGCCAGTCTCTGCTTAGGGCTACATCAACAGCAAACAAAACATAGAGATAGAACTTGAAACTGCATTATTGTGTCAAGTTTCAAAGAGCTACCACAAACCGTGTTCGATTTGAAGTTCCAAATACATGTATCTCTAAAGGAGAAAACAGAGTGAAACGTAAAAATGAAAACGGGTACTGCCAACGAACGGTTTAACTTAGAAGAACGAAATTTGGTGAGCCAAGTGGTTTTGGAGTACTGATCATTACCTGAAAGAATCATCAAGATTGGGTGAAAAAATGTTGGCTGAGATTTCAGGCAACTCGTAGTTTTTTGTAACCTTGGCAACCCCTTTCCATGAAAGTGATTTTCGCCAGTCTCTCCTTAGGGCTACATCAACAGCAAACAAACCATAGAGATAGAACTTAAAACTGCTTTATTGTGTCAAGTTTCAAAGAGCTAGCACAAACCGTGTTTGATTTAGAGTTCCAAATACATGTATCCCTATAGGAGAAAACAGAGTGAAACCTAAAAATGAAAACGGTTAGTGCAAACGAACGGTTTAACCTAGAAGAACGAAATTTGGTGAACAAAGTGGTTTTGGTGTACTGATCATTACCTGACAGAATCATGAAGGTTGGGTAAAAAAATGTTGGCTGAGATTTCAGGCAACTCGTAGTTTTTTAGAAGCTTGGCATCCACTTTTTATGAAAGTGATTTTCGCCACTCTCTGCTTAGGGCTACATCAACAGCAAACAAAGCATAGAGATAGAACTTGAAACTGCTTTATTGTGTCAATTTTCAAAGAGCTAGCACAAACCGTGTTTGATTTAGAGTTCCAAATACATGTATCCCTATAGGAGAAAACAGAGTGAAACCTAAAAATCAATATGGTTACTGCAAACGAACGGTTTAACCTAGAAGAACGAAATTTGGTGAGCCAAGTGGTTTTGGTGTACTGATCATTACCTGAAAGAATCATCAAGATTGGGTGAAAAAATGTTGGCTGAGATTTCAGGCAACTCGTATTTTTTTGGAAGCTTTGCAACCCCTTTCCATGAAAGTGATTTTCGCCAGTCTCTGCTTAGGGCTACATCAACAGCAAACAAAGCATAGAGATAGAACTTGAAACTGCTTTATTGTGTCAAGGTTCAAAGAGCTAGCACAAACCGTGTTCGATTTAGAGTTCCAAATACATGTATCCCTATAGGAGAAAACAGAGTGAAACCTAAAAATGAAAATGGTTACTGCAAAAGAACGGTTTAACCTAGGAGAACGAAATTTGGTGAGCCAAGTGGTTTTGGTGTACTGATCATTACCTGACAGAATCATCAAGACTGGGTGAAAAAATGTTGGCTGAGATTTCAGGCAACTCGTAATTTTTTGGAAGCTTGGCAACCCCTTTCCATGAATGTGATTTTCGCCAGTCTCTGCATAGGGCTACATCAACAGCAAACAAAGAATAGAGATAGAACTGGAAACTGCTTTATTGTGTCAAGTTTCAAAGAGCTAGCACAAACCGTGTTTGTTTTAGAGTTCCAAATACATGTATCCCTATAGGAGAAAACAGAGTGAAACCTAAAAATGAAAACAGTTACTGCCAACGAACGGTTTAACCTAGAAGAACGAAATTTGGTGAGCCAAGTGGTTTTGGTGTTCTGATCATTACCTGAAAGAATCATCAAGATTGGGTGAAAAAATGTTGGCTGAGATTTCAGGCAACTCGTAGTTTTTTGGAAGCTTGGCAACCCCTTTCCATGAAAGTGATTTTAGCCAGTCTCTGCTTAGGGCTACATCAACAGCAAACAAAGCATAGAGATGGAACTTGAAACTGCTTTATTGTGTCAAGTTTCAAAGAGCTATCACAAACCGTGTTTGATTTAGAGTTCCAAATACATGTATCCCAATAGGAGAAAACAGAGTGAAACCTAAAAATGAAAACGGTTACTGCCAACGAACGGTTTAACCTAGAAGAAAGAAATTTGGTGAGCCAAGTGGTTTTGGTGTACTGATCATTACCTGAAAGAATCATCAAGATTGGGTGAAAAAATGTTGGCTGAAATTTCAGGCAACTCGTAGTTTTTTGGAAGCTTGGCAACCCCCTTCCATGAAAGTGATTTTCGCCAGTCTCTGCATAGGGCTACATCAACAGCAAACAAAGCATAGAGATAGAACTTGAAACTGCTTTATTGTGTCAAGTTTCAAAGAGCTAGCACAAACCGTGTTTGATTTAGAGTTCCAAATACATGTATCCCTATAGGAGAAAACAGAGTGAAACCTAAAAATGAAAATGGTTACTGCAAAGGAACGGTTGAACCTAGAAGAACGAAATTTGGTGAGCCAAGTGGTTTTCGTGTACTGATCATTACCTGACAGAATCATCAAGATTGGGTGAAAAAATGTTGGCTGAGATTTCAGGCAACTCGTAGTTTTTTAGAGGCTTGGCAACCCCTTTCCATGAAAATGATTTTCGCTACTCTGTTCTTAGGGCTACATCAACAGCAAACAAAACATAGAGATAGAACTTGAAACTGCATTATTGTGTCAAGTTTCAAAGAGCTACCACAAACCGTGTTCGATTTGAAGTTCCAAATACATGTATCTCTAAAGGAGAAAACAGAGTGAAACGTAAAAATGAAAACGGGTACTGCCAACGAACGGTTTAACCTAGAAGAACGAAATTTGGTGAGCCAAGTGGTTTTGGTGTACTGATCATTACCTGAAAGAATCATCAAGATTGGGTGAAAAAATGTTGGCTGAGATTTCAGGCAACTCGTAGTTTTTTGGAAGCTTTGCAACCCCTTTCCATGAAAGTGATTTTCGCCAGTCTCTGCTTAGGGCTACATCAACAGCAAACAAAGCATAGAGATAGAACTTGAAACTGCTTTATTGTGTCAAGGTTCAAAGAGGTAGCACAAACCGTGTTCGATTTAGAGTTCCAAATACATGTATCCCTATAGGAGAAAACAGAGTGAAACCTAAAAATGAAAACGGTTACTGCAAAAGAACGGTTTAACCTAGGAGAACGAAATTTGGTGAGCCAAGTGGTTTTGGTGTACTGATCATTACCTGACAGAATCATCAAGACTGGGTGAAAAAATGTTGGCTGAGATTTCAGGCAACTCGTAGTTTTTTGGAAGCTTGGCAACCCCTTTCCATGAAAGTGATTTTCGCCAGTCTCTGCATAGGGCTACATCAACAGCAAACAAAGATTAGAGATAGAACTGGAAACTGCTTTATTGTGTCAAGTTTCAAAGAGCTAGCACAAACCGTGTTTGTTTTAGAGTTCCAAATACATGTATCCCTATAGGAGAAAACAGAGTGAAACCTAAAAATGAAAATGGTTACTGCAAAAGAACGGTTTAACCTAGAAGAACGAAATTTGGTGAGCCAAGTGGTTTTGGTGTACTGATCATTACCTGAAAGAATCATCAAGATTGGGTGAAAAATGTTGGCTGAGATTTCAGGCAACTCGTAGTTTTTTGGAAGCTGGCAACCCGTTTCCATGAAAGTTATTTTCGCCAGTCTCTGCTTAGGTCTACATGAACAGCAAACAAGCCATAGAGATAGAACTTGAAACTGCTTTATTGTGTCAATTTTCAAAGAGCTAGCACAAACCGTGTTCGATTTAGAGTTCCAAATACATGTATCCCTATAGGAGAAAACAGAGTGAAACCTAAAAATGAAAACGGTTACTGCAAAAGAACGGTTTAACCTAGAAGAACGAAATTTGGTGAGCCAAGTGGTTTTCATGTACTGATCATTTCCTGAAAGAATCATCAAGATTGGGTGAAAAAATGTTGGCTGAGATTTCAGGCAACTCGTAGTTTTTTGAAAGCTAGGCAACCCCTTTCCATGAAAGTGATTTTCGCCACTCTCTGCTTAGGGCTACATCAACAACAAACAAACCATAGAGATAGAACTTGAAACTGCTTTATTGTGTCACGTTTCAAAGAGCTAGCACAAACCCTGTTTGATTTAGAGTTCCAAATACATGTATCCCTATAGGAGAAAACAGAGTGAAACCTAAAAAAGAAAACGGTTACTGCAAACGAACAGTTTAACCTAGAAGAACGAAATTTGGTGAGCCAAGTGGTTTTGGTGTACTGATCATTACCTGAAAGAATCATCAAGATTGGGTCAAAAAATGTTGGCTGAGATTTCAGGCAACTCGTAGTTTTTTGGAAGCTTGGCAACCCCTTTCCATGAAAGTGATTTTTGCCTGTCTCTGCTTAGGGCTACATCAACAGCAAACAAACCATAGAGATAGAACTTGAAACTGCTTTATTGTGTCAAGTTTCAAAGAGCTAGCAAAAACCGTGTTTGATTTAGAGTTCCAAATACATGTATCCCTACAGGAGAAAACAGTGAAACCTAAAAATGAAAATGGTTACTGCAAACGAACGGTTTAATCTAGAAGAACGAAATTTGGTGAGCCAAGTGGTTTTGGTGTACTGATCATTACCTGAAAGAATCATCAAGATTGGATGAATAAATGTTGGCTGAGATTTCAGGCAACTTGTAGTTTTTTGGAAGCTTGGCAACCCCTTTCCATGAAAGTGATTTTCGCCACTCTCTGCTTAGGGCTACATCAACAGCAAACAACCATAGAGATAGAACTTGAAACTGCTTTATTGTTTCAAGTTTCAAAGAGCTAGCACAAACCCTGTTTGATTTAGAGTTTCAAATATATGTATACCTATAGGAGAAAACAGAGTGAAACCTAAAAATGAAAACGGTTACTGCAAACGAACGGTTTAACCTACAAGAACGAAATTTTTTGAGCCAAGTGGTTTTGGTGTACTGATCATTACCGAAAAGAATCATCAAGATTGGGTGAAAAAATTTTGGCTGAGATTTAAGGCAACTCGTAGTTTTTTGGAAACTTGGCAACCCCTTTCCATGAAAGAGATTTTCGCCAGTCTCTGCTTAGGGCTACATCAACAGCAAACAAACCATAGAGATAGAACTTGAAACTTCTTTATTGTGTCAAGTTTCAAAGAGCTAGCAAAAACCGTGTTTGATTTAGGGTTCCAAATACATTTATCCCTATAGGAGAAAACAGTGAAACCTAAAAATGAAAATGATTACTGCAAACGAACGGTTTAACCTAGAAGAACGAAATTTGGTGATCCAAGTGGTTTTCGTGTACTGATCATTACCTGAAAGAATCATCAAGATTGGGTGAAAAAATGTTTGCTGAGATTTCAGGCAACTCGTCATTTTTTGGAAGCTTGGCAACCCCTTTCCATGAAAGTGATTTTCGCCAGTCTCTGCTTAGGGCTACATCAACAGCAAACAAAACATAGAGATAGAACTTGACACTGCTTTATTGTGTCAAGTTTCAAAGAGCTAGCACAAACCGTGTTTGATTTAGAGTTCCAAATACATGTATCCCTATAGGAGAAAACAGAGTGAAACCTAAAAATGAAAACGGTTACTGCAAAAAAACGGTTTAACCTAGAAGAACGAAATTTGGTAAGCCAATTGGTTTTGTTGTACTGATCATTACCT